>NC_088243.1:60952537-61162537 GCF_036934945.1 Oncorhynchus masou masou | reverse complement strand
GGAAATGGAGAAGAGAGGATGATGACAGAGACCCCCTCCCTCACTGACTTTCTCCCTTACTCTATATGTTTCCAATGAATCTCTCCCTTGTTCACCCCAAGCCTTTATCTTTTCTTTGACGAAGAGACACTGTTCCGTTACAATGTGCTATTACAATGCTGTACATTTAGAATTATATACATTGAGTAAAATATGAAGTGCAGTAGTGTGTATTTGAAAGTGTTTGGTGAAATACAGCGTGTCAGTAGATGGTTGAGACAAGCCATGGTGTGAAGTCAAATTCGATGAACTTCTAGTTAGGATAAATCCATTTGAATTCAATGACGTTTGGACTGCACCGCATTTGATTTTAACGAAACCTTCCATAGATATTTGCCCATTGTAGAAGAGCTCAGAAAGTGACTTTTTGGACCTGAATACCAAAACATTCAGGAGATAAAGGTGCTCAAAGTTGTCCGATTTAGCATATACCTCACCACACGAGACGTCCATGTCTTCGTCACTGTAAAATCTCAACTTTGGAGATGGAGATCATTTAAAAGCTTTCCCTTTCTGACTACTTCTACAAGGGGAAAAGCTTTGTTCAAATCAAAAGTGGTGCAGTCAAAAAGTCATAGAATTCAAATAGACTTACCCGTTAGCCCTCTTCCTGCCTCTAATCTAGATGATTATTGGATGGATAATTGACAGAGTATGTAGCCTTTCACAGAAACCCTTCACCCAAATGACTAGAATTATCTTTGTGGTTGGAGGTGTCTGTGAGGGTGCTCTAACACAGTAATCTCCACCCTCTGTGTGTGTGTGTGTGTGTGTGTGTGTGTGTGTGTGTGTGTGTGTGTGTGTGTGTGTGTGTGTGTGTGTGTGTGTGTGTGTGTGTGTGTGTGTGTGAGAGTTAGTCTTAAACACAGTTTAGCCTAATTGCAGCCTTTTATCAGGATAGGTTAGTAATTTTCTCTATTCACAGAGCGCTCACCCCCTCGGTAGTCACCAAGCCCCCCCCCCAAGACTCACACTCTCTACCTGGGCTAACTCTCATATGAACTAACGTGTGTGTGTGTGTGTGTGTGTGTGTGTGTGTGTGTGTGTGTGTGTGTGTGTGTGTGTGTGTGTGTGTGTGTGTGTGTGTGTGTGTGTGTGTGTGTGTGTGTGTGTGTGTGTGTGTGTGTGTGTGTGTGTGTTTCCCTATGTGTGTGCGTCTGTATGTATGTGTGTGTGCACCCCAACCCAGGGTTCAGAGATGTGGCTGTCAGTCTGAGTACTGCAGAGGGAGAGACAGGCTGTGTGGTGGATTTTAAACAGGGGGAGGTGTCCTGTCAGTGCAACCTCAGCACTAACTCATGTCAGACTACTGGGCTTTGAGCACCAGGCAGCCCTGTGCTGTGTTATGCAGTCACCCAGAGGGGGATTCAGACACACACACACACACACACACACACACACACACACACACACACACACACACACACACACACACACACACATGCTAAAATGCATAACTTCACTCAAAATGTGCATACACATGCATAGGGAGGCATAGAGAGACATCTCTCTCCATAAACATATCTATGTATCTGGATATACCGCAGATGACTAAGTGCACTGCGTATTCAGTCAAGATGTTATTTTCAAGAACTATCACCTCAGTAGATTTAAGGGAAGTCGCAGAGCTCATAGAGGAGTCTCAAACCAATGGACATTACTGCAACATGAGATCTCTCACTACATGCATGTTAGCAGAGCTAAGCAACATGAGATCTCTCACTACACGCAGGTTAGCAGAGCTATGCAACTTGAGATCTCTCACTACATGCATGTTAGCAGAGCTAAGCTAGAGACAGAGGTTGTGTCCCAAATTATTTTCCTTATTTTGTGCACTATTTTAGTCCAGGGCCCTATTGGCTCTTGTCAAAACAGTGCACTACGTAGGGAATAGGGTGCCATTTGGACGCAGACAGAATGAGTGAGAGGGAAGTGAGAGGGAATAGGGAGAGAGGGAGCAGAAGAGAGATGAGAGATGAGCAGCTGATTGGTGGTGAGAAAACAGCTGAGGATGGCGTAGTAGCGTTGGCATCTGGGAGGGAGATTGAGAGAGAGAGAGAGAGAGATCACAGAGTTGAGGGATCAGCTCTCCTCTGCTCCCTGAGGTTAATCTGTCCAGGTCTGATTAAACACCAGTATGTGAAAGTGCATGTGGAGATGGACTGCAAAGAGGCCATCATTACACCCCTTTATATTACATCATAACACTCCATTTCTGATCATGATAATGAGAATACAATTCATATTATCAGAATGAATCTCAGTTCAGCTCAGCAACATCTCCCTACCGCCATTTACAATGAGAGTGCCACTGAATAGACACAGTACATAGCAGCCTAAGAGAATGCCTGAGGCAAAAGAGATAATGCAAATATATGGGTATTAAAGGAAGGAAGAAACATTGGAACTAGCCCCTTGAGACAGCTAGACCCTTTTTCCTACAGAAGATACAGTCCATTGACTTAGTGACTCAATGGAATATACTGTCATTTGTGGATTGTTCTCATGTTTCATGAGTCAATGAGAAACAATGTAGCTCTTGTGTATAATCAAGGCCGACTTATGCTCAGCTCTGTGACGCATAAACATTACCTACCTGCACGCTGCCAAACCTCTGATTTGTAATGGATAATTCATATTGCCTGCTGTACCTTGTCAGGCTCCAACGTGTGTGTTGTCTACACACTCCTATACAGAGACAGACAGAGACAGACACAGAGAGAGAGAGAGAGAGAGAGAGAGAGAGAGAGAGAGAGAGAGAGAGAGAGACAGAGAGAGAGAGAGAGAGAGAGCGAGAGACAGATTTACAGAGACAGAGACAGAGAGAGAGAGAGAGAGAGGGGGGAGACAGAGACAAAGAGAGAGACAGATGGAACGAGAGACAGGGATGGAGAGCCTTCTCCTGTTCATTACCATCATGTTGATTACTGTTATTACCACTGTACCGTACAGAGGAAGGCAGACTGCAGACTGCAGCTCAGAAGAGAGAGGGAGAGGGGGTGATACAGAGAGCCGTCCAGAGACACCGACTAGTGTGAGACACTACAAAGAAAGAGAGAGGCTGGAGACAGAGAGAGTGAGAGGGGACAGAGTGAGAGACTTTTAACATTTTGTCTGATTTTGTTGATACATCCTCATTTAATTTCATAATCCTTCAGCGGTAGTTTACAGAGCTCCCTCGTACACCTTCAGACTAGTTTCTACTGCCTGCATGTCCTTCCCATCCCTAACAATCACAGAGACATCATCTGCATACGCCGACACTGCTATGCCTGTCAACACACCTATACTTGTCCAGCACACTCCCCCCAGTCTACAGCGTAGACTTAGGTTGTCGTCATTAAAACTTGTTTTTCAACCACTCCACACATTTCTTGTTAACAAACTATAGTTTTGGCAAGTCGGTTAGGACATCTCCTTTGTGCATGACACAAGTCATTTTTCCAACAATTGTTTACAGACAGATTATTTCGCTTATAATTCACTGCATCACAATTCCAGTGGGTCAGAAGTTTACATACACTAAGTTGACTGTGCCTTTAAACAGCTTGAAAAATTCCAGAAAATGATGTCATGGCATTAGAAGCTTCTGATTTACATAATTTGAGTCAATTGGAGGTGTACCTGTGGATGTATTTCAAATACTACCTTCAAACTCAGTGCCTCTTTGCTTGACATCATGGGAAAATCAAAAGAAATCAGCCAAGACCTCAGAAAAATAATTGTAAACCTCCACAAGTCTGGTCCATCCTTGGGAGGAATTTCCAAACGCCTGAAGGTGCCACGTTCATCTGTACAAACAATAGTACGCAAGTATAAACACCATGGACCACACAGCCGTCATACCGCTCAGGAAGGAGACACGTTCTGTCTCCTAGAGATGAACGTACTTTGGTGCGAAAAGTGCAAATCAATCCCAGCACAACAGCAAAGGACTATATGAAGATGCTGGAGGAAAGAGGTACAAAAGTATCTATATCCACAGAAAAAATGAGTTCTATATTGACATACCCTGACAGGCCACTCAGCATGGAAGAAGACACTGCTCCAAACCCGCCATGAAACATTTGACTCAAGTTAAACAATTTAAAGGCAATGCTACCAAGTACTAATTGAGTGTATGTAAACTTCTGACCCACTGGGAATGTGATGAAAGAAATAAAAGCTGAAATAAATCATTCTCTCTGCTATTATTCTCACATTTCACATTCTTAATAGGCCCTTTTTTCTCCACTTCCTGTCTGAATGACGTGCCCAATGTAAACTGCCTGTAGCTCTGGCCCTGAATATGGATATGCATATTATTGGTACCATTGGAAAGAAAACATGTTGAAGGTTGTTGAAATGTTAATGTAATGTTGGAGAATATAACATATATACCATAGATATGGTAGGATAAAATCCAAAATATTTAGTTTTTTGGAGAGACCGTCCTCTTAGAAATGCAAGAGTAAGGTCATATTGAAAATCAGCTCCCTGGATGCAATTCCTATGGCTTCCACAAGGTGTTAGCAGTCTATGTACAAGGTTTCAGGCTTTTAACTTCAAAAACAAAGAATAATTATCAGTTTTAGCAGAAGGACACAGTCTTGGAAATTCGTGTATGCGCGCGCCATAAAGAAATTACGCACCTGCTAAAATCAGTTTACTATTGAACATACTTCTTTCCATAAGAAATATTATAGTTTTAGTACATTTTAGGGAATCCGAGGAGTAAATAGAAAACTATTTTGACTTCTTGAAACAAAGTTGAATGAGTGGGTTACTCAAATCAATGGCGCCAACTAAACAGACTTTTTTGGGATATAAAGAAGGGTTTTATCTAACAAAATGACACTACATGTTAGCGCTGGGAACCTTTGGATGACAAATCAGAAGAAGATCTTCAAAAAGTAAGTGAATATTTAATCGTTATATCTGAATTTATGAAACCTGTGCCGGTGGAAAAACATGTTGATGTGGAGCGCCGTCCTCAAACAATCTCATGGCATGTTTTCGCTGTAATAGCTACTGTAAATCGGACAGTGCAGTTAGATTAACAAGAATTTAATATTTCAGCCGATATAAGACGCGTATATGCACATAAATGTTTAACATCCATAATTTGTATGATTATTTATTTGAATTGCACGACCTCCAGATTCAGCTAGCTGGACCCCTAGCCCGATGAAAAATAAAGTGTTGAGCATAACTGCATAACTGACCTCAGACAGGGATTTTTTACAAGGATTAAATGTCAGCAATTGTGAAAAACTGAGATTAAATGTATTTGGCTAAAGTGTATGTAAACTTCCGACTTCAACTGTACATGGTTAATATTTGCCATTTACCCCTGCTAGATCACATTTATCAATAAAAGCGCTTTAAATAAAATATGTTTTGGTACTAAAAAAACATCTATTATAATCAAGACATGGGTGGAATAAATCATGTTTGTCTTGAACAAATGTAAATTAAATAAGGTTTTCATCACAAGTTTTACATACCTTTTAATGGAAATGATAAATGAGCCCCATTGAACACAAATTAAGGCCGGTCTACACACCACATAAGGTACAGAGTTTGTTTGTGTGTTGCAAATGTTTTTCTTGAACTTGATGTATGTGTACCGTGTCTTCCTGTCCTTCTTGGTTCCACACACAACGCAGCGCTTCTTCTTGTTGCTACCGGCTGCAATCGAGAATGATGAAAACACTTAGTTCGGGATTTTTACTAACATCTCACTCACTCACTCATTCATCAGTACCACATTCTTCTCAGTGGCTCTCCATCTGGCTTCCCCATATACACTTGCAAGTTAAGCTCATATGATGAAGCAGCGTCACAGGCAGCCTAGATCTTGATTCAATATTTTGTGGGTTTAGACGGTATGTACTGCCTGAAGTGGCAGCGGCCTCTAAATTGCATGAGCTGCTCATCAACAGTAACATTGGGCCCAGGGTTGTAAAACAGAGGAAGGCAGTCCACCCACTTGTCCCACACTGACCTGATTGCAGCTCGCTTGTTTCTCTGCTGCTGAGCTGGTCTGGTGTCTCAGTTATCGAAGCAGATAATCCTGGAAATAATGTGGAAGTTTTCCAAAGACATTGTTGCATGGAAAATTTATCTGCCAGTTTCTGCATCCCACAGGGATTCTGTGGATTCCCCATTAGATCTGAAAACACCAGCAAGGATAAGAACCACAATGTATGCATGTAAATGAGTTTGGTCCATCACCTTCCATCTCTCTCCAAAAACACACCTTCCCTCCAGATTAGTGCAGTCCAGAATGATTTCCTGGATGATGTCTGGGATGAACAGTTCAAAAGAAGACATTATGTCTTGCACATGAGTAACATGAGTAACCACCATCCAAGTCGGCCCTGGTTGCATCCTTATCACATTGGCAGCCATGCGGGGTGGCTCATTCCATGGGCAAGAAGACCATTCAATATCACCATTTTTGGACATCCATATTTCTCCTCCTGCAGGCTGCTGATGAGCTGGTTGCTGACGGGCTGGTCCTGGGGCTGGCTGAGTGTCAATCTAATCCTCTAATTCCAACTCACTGCTAGACTCCGAATTGACAGAAACATGTTCCTCGCTCCTTCCACACAAGCTTCTCTCTCCACAAAAATTATTTCTAAGGCCCTCTGAGTAGAGATGATTTTGCCATACTGATTGATTGTGGTAAGGAGCCACACATGCATAGCTATTTATTTGCAGCGTCCCTCCTCCAATTTGCACCTGGTTGGGGTAGTGTGTGGGAAAATGCAGATTTTCTTACAATGTATTGTAATAATGTATTGTATTAACATTGTGCAGGTTCTTGCAAGACATTGTGTAGTTTCACACACTGCTGTCACGCCCTGACCTTAGAGATCGTTTATATTCTCTATTTGGTAGGTCAGGGTGTGACTAGGGTGGGAAATCTATGTTTGTATTTCTTTGTTGGCCGAATATGGTTCCCAATCAGAGGCAGCTGTCTATCATTGTCTCTGATTGGGGATCATACTTAGGCAGCCCTTTTTCCCAACTTCTGTTGTGCGATCTTGTCTTTGGTTGTTGCATGTCTTTGTACTCCTAGCTTTACGTTCGTTGATTGTTTTTGGTGGAACATTTAAAATTTAAAAGAAAATGTATGCATACCACGCTGCACCTTGGTCCAATCCATCTTATAACAGACATAACAGAAGATCCCACCACCAACGGACCAAGCAGCGTGGTCAGGAGGACTGGACCTGGGAGGAAATCATGGAGGGAGCAGGACCCTGGAACCTGGAGTATCGCCGTCCGAAGCAGGAGATAGAGGCAGCGAAAGCGGAACAGCGATGATACGAGGAGTTAGCTCAACGAAGCAAGCACGAGAGGTATCCCCCCCCCCCAAAATGGGGACCGGTCAAGAACCGTGTTATCTGGTTCTGCGCACCATGCCTTCAGTGCGCATCCACAGCCCGGTACGTTTTGTGCAAGCTCCCCGCAGTTGCCGTGCTAGAGTGGGCATTCTACCAGGACAGATTGTGCCGGCTCAGCGCTCCTGGCCTCCGGTGTGTCTCTTCGGCCCAGGATATCCTGTGCAAGCTCAACGCACGGTATCCCCAGTTCGCCAGCACAGCCCAGCCCAGCCTGTTCCAGTTCCCCGCACTTGCCGTGCTACAGGGGGGATTCAGCAGGACGTGTTGTGCCAGCTCTGCTCTCCAGACCTCCAGTGCACCTCCAGTGCACCTCCACGGCCCAGCATATCCTGCGCCGGCTCTACGCACTATGCCTCCAGTGCGCTTTCATAGCCCAGTGCGTACCGTGCCAGCTCTCCACACTCACCGAGCTGAGCCTCCAGGGATAATCCACGGTCTGGTTCCTCCGGCAACAATTCATGGTCTGGAGTCTCTGGCGACGAACCACGGTCCGGTTCCACAGAAGCGGAGGGATCAGCATAAGGAGCAGGGGCTTTGTCCCAAACTGGAGCCACCACCGAGAGTAGATGCCCACCCGGACCCTCCCCTGTAGGTTCAGGTTTGCGGCCAGGAGTCCGCACCTTTGGGGAGGGGGGGGGGGGGGTACTGTCACACCCTGACCTTAGAGATCCTTTAAATTCTCTATTTGGTATGTCAGGGTGTGACTAGGGTGGGGAATCTATGTTTGTATTTCTTTATTGGCCGAGTATGGTTCCCAATCAGAGGCAGCTGTCTAATGTTGTCTCTGATTGGGGATCATACTTAGGCAGCCCTTTTCCCCACCTTCTGTTTTGGGAACTTGTCTTTGGTTGTTGCATGTCTTTGAAACTCCTAGCTTTACGTTCGTTGAGTTGTTTATTGTTTTTGGTGGAACTGTCACGCCTTGGTCTTAGTATTTTGTGTTTTAGTTAATTAGTTGGTCAGGCCAGGGTGTGACATGGGTTTATTGTTTGTTGTAATTCTTAGTGGGGTTTTTTAGTTATTGGGATTGTAGCTGATTAGGGGTGTGTGTCTAATAGGTTTGGCTGCCTGAGGCGGTTCTCAATCAGAGTCAGGAGATTCTCGTTGTCTCTGATTGGGAACCATATTTAGGTAGCCTGGGTTTCACTTTGTATTTCGTGGGTGATTGTTCCTGTCTCTGTGTTAGTGTTCACCAGACAGGCTGTATAGGTTTTTCACGTTCCGTTTGTTGTTTTTGTTTTTTCATGTATCATCATTTGTTCAATTAATAAACATGAGTAACCAACACACTGCATTTCGGTCCGACTCTCTTTCGACAAACGAAGAACGTCGTTACAGGAACATTTAAAATGAAAAGAAAAGGTATGCATACCACGCTGCACCGTGGTCCAATCCATCTTATAACGGACATAACAACTGCAAAGGGTAAAAGGTGTGATTAAAGCGAGACAGGCAGACAGGCAGGGGGACAGACAGGTTATTGGTGCTATGTTGATACAGGAGGCCTAGGGAGGAGGAAGACAGGGTTAATGCACACAGCAAACCTTTTGTGTTTGATTTTTACTTGGTTTCACCTACACACACACTTTCCCACACTTTTATTAATCTCGGGTCCAGTGGACCCGAACACAACATATGTAATACAAATATGTAGGGGGGTAAACATTGTGCACTCAAAGAAAATGTGTTATTTTACATGTTCTTCACAGAAAATGAGACAAGGCCAATGAGTCTCAGGATGAAAAAATGATTTACTGTATCTGTCATGACTTTCCCTCCTGGGTGAGGACAAGAGAAAGCCCCCCCCCCCCTCCCTCCTCACACTGCGGAAATTGAGGTTAAATGAAGTTAAAAATCCCTTTGTTACAAAAGAGAGAGACTTTGCAGTACTGTCACATATACAGTTGAAGTCGGACGTTCACATACACCTCAGCCGAATACATTTAAACTCAGCTTTTCACAATTCCTGTAATTTAATCCTAGTAAAAATGTCCTGTCTTAGGCCAGTTAGGATCACCACTTTATTTTAAGAATGTGAAATGTCAGAATAATATTAGAGAGAATTATATATATCAGCTTTAATTTCTTTCATCACATTCCCAGTGGGTCAGATGTTTACATACACTCAATTAGTATTTGGTAGCATTGCCTTTAAAATGTTTAACTTGGTTCAAACGTTTCGGGTAGCCTTCCACAACCTTCCCACAATAAATTGGGTGAATTTTGGCCCATTCCTCCTGACAGAGCTGGTGTAACTGAGTCAGGTTTGTAAGCCTCCTTGCTCGCACACCCTTTTTCAGTTCTGCCCACACATTTTTTAAAGAATTGAGGTCAGGGCTTTGTGATGGTCACTCCAATACCTTGACTTTGACTTTGTTGTCCTTAAGCCATTTTTCCACAACTTTGTAAGCATGCTTGGGGTCGTTGTACATTTGGAAGACCCATTTGCGACCAAGCTTGAACTTCCTGACTTATGTCTTGAGATGTTGCTTCAGTATGTCCAAATAATTTTCCTTCCTCATGATGCCATCTATTTTGTGAAGTGCACAAGTCCCTCCTGCAGCAAAACACCCCCACAACATGATGCTGCCACCCCCGTGCTTCACGGTTGGGATGGCATTCTTCAGCTTGCATGCTTCCCCCTTTTTCCTCCAAACATAACAATGGTCATTATGACCAAACAGTTCTATTTTTGTTTCATTAGAGCAGAGGACATTTCTCCAAAAAGTACGATCTTTGTCCCCATGTGCAGTTGCAAACGGTAGTCTGGCTTTTTTATGGAGGATTGGAGCAGTGGCTTCTTCCTTGCTGAGCCGCCTTTCAGGTTATGTCGATATAGGACTCGTTTTTACTGTGGTTATAGATACTTTTGTACCTGTTTCCTCCAGCATCTTCACAACGTCCTTTGCTGTTGTTCTGGGATCGATTTGCACATTTCGCCCCAAAGTAGATTCATCTCTAGGACACAGAACACGTCTCCTTCCTGAGAGGTATGATGGCTGCGTGGTCCCATGGGGTTTATATTTGTGTCCTATTGTTTGTACAGGTGTACGTGGCACCTTCAGGCGTTTGGAAATTCCTCCCAAGGATGAACCAGACTTGTGGAGGTCTACAATTTTTTTCTGAGGTGTTGTCTGAGTATGTTAACAAGAAATCACTAAACTCTAAACCTCACCTAAATCTTGTAATAAATAAAGTGGAAATTGAGCAAGTTGAGATGACTAAACTGCCTAGATTGTAAACTGTCATGGTCAAAACATATTGATGCAGTAGTAGCTAAGATGGGGAGAAGTCTGTCTATAATAAAGCGATGCTCTGCCTTCTTAACAACACTATCAACAAGGCAGGTCCTACATCGCAAATGAAATGAAATAAATATATTGGCTCACAAGCTTAGCCTTTTGTTATTAACAACACTGTCATCTCAGATTTTCAAAAAATGCTTTTCAACCATAGCTACACAAGCAATTGTGTAATAGTATTGATAGCTAGCATAGCATTAAGCCTAGCATTCTGCAGGCAACAATTTCACAAAAACAAGAAAAGCATTCAAATAAAATCATTTATCTTTGAAGAACTTCGGATGTTTTCAATGAGGAGACGCTCAGTTAGACAGCAAATGTTCAGTTTTTCCAAAAAGATTATTTGTGTAGGAGAAATCATTCCGTTTTGTTCATCACGTTTGGCTAAGAAAAAAAAAGAAAATTCAGTCATTACAACGCGATTTGTGTAAGCTGATTCATCATGGAGACTAGGGTTTGTGCAGATTTATAGGATATTATGACGTTCAAAATGAGACTGATGAGGTAAATAACAATTAATGAATTGACTGTGACTGATGTAAAATATATTTAGTAGGGAGATAGTAACTCGTGAAATACATTTTCCCGTGGTGCCCCAAGATTACTAATGATTTAAGTGTTACATGATTTATTTAATCATCGTAATAATTAAACATAGTTAATTGATTTGATAAAATAACAGTCAAAACACATTGATGATAGTAACGTCAAGACATTTAATTTTTATTTTAGAAAATATTCAAAATTGGTTCTACAGACCCGAACACCACACAAGGGTTAAACATAGTCTTGAACGATGCATGCCAATATATGCCAGATATAAGGGACTGTTGATATTTGCAACCTCACAACTTAAACGGCGGTTCACCAGTATGAACGACATCGCAAACCGTATTTTTTTCAAGCCACTAAATGTGATAACCTGTTTGCATCTGCCAATTTATTGACTGTCCAGTATCCAGACGACCTGTCCCAGGGCTACCTATACATATTCATATTTTTCTGTAACCTGTTGAGGTCAGCAATTAACCCATTTAATTCCGAATTATTCCCAGACATGAAAATATCCATATCATTAGTAAGGAGAATGAGAGGCTTATTTTAAAGATTTTGCCCGAAATGCTGTATTTGAAGCACAACTCCCTTCTGCCCAGTTTCCCTGATGTTTCTATGGCAATCAAGCTGTTTTTACCATCCCTGTAACTGTCGCTTCTGCAGAGAGATTGTTTCCCAAATTAAAACTCGTACAGAACTACCTAAGATGCATAAGTCTCTCGGTCTGATATACACTTTTAAATACCTGCGTAAGCTCCACTTATTGCACTGGTTCCGTCGTGGCCTTGACTACAGCATTTGTTCACCGATATCCCCTTATACGTTCAATCAGTAAAACAATTTATTTTCAAGGCCTGAGGCACTTTTTCAGTCACATTCCTGAAGCCCAAGAAAAAAACACGTAGCTTCATTGTACATATGGACATTTTAAAAGGTTTATGAATGACTTTTTATAGTGTTACTGTCAAAATGATTTATTAAATTAAATCAAATAGACATCAATGCTCTGCGGGGGTTGCAAGGGTGTCTGGTACACCAGTGACTCCGATGCATTTAGGATATCTTTGGTTTGTCTCTATGACATTCAGAGGCTGCGCTATAAATCTTCTTACTGCTCGGATCCCAATTGCAGAGCGCAAAATTCAAATGACAGAAATTGTAATATTAAACATTCACGAAAATGCAAGGTCATACATCGTTTAAAAGCTTAACTTCTTAATCCATCCACTTTGTCAGATTTCAAGAAGGCTTTGCGGCGAAAGCACACCATGCGATTATCTGAGAACAGTGCCCCACACACAAAAGCATTACATACATTTCCAACCAGGCAGAGGCGTCACGAAAGTCAGAAATAGCGATAAAATAAATCACTTACCTTTGAACCTTACCTAGCTAGCTACATAAGAAATTGTCATTTTGTTCAATAAAGTCCTTCTTTATATCCCAAAAAAGTAAGTTTCATTGGTGCACCTGACTCAATAATCCACCGGTTTCCCTCGTTCAAAATGCATACAAATGAATCCCGTAAGTTACCAATAAACTTCTCCAAACAAGTCAAACATTTCTAATCAAACCTCAGGTACCCTAAAATGTAAATAATTGATCAAATTTAAGACAGAGAATAGTATTGTCATTATAGAAGATAAATAACAAAGTACACGCACTCACCGGAATGCGCTAAATACACTACAGCCAAAATGGAAGCCACTTACAAAAACTACAAATTCTAGCTCATTTAAAAAAAAACAAGCCTGAACCTCTTTTCTAAAGACTGTTGACATCTCGTGGAAGCTCTAGGAACTGCAATCTATGAGGTATTTATTTTATATTCCCATTGACAGCCATAGTAATCAGGGGTGAGCAGGAAAAAAAATAATTCTGGATGGATTGTCCTCGGGTTTTCGCCTGCCATATGAGTTCTGTTATACTCACAGACATTATTTTAACAGTTTTGGATAGTGTTTTCTGTCCAATACTACCAATTAAATGCATATCCTAGCTTCTGGGCCTGAGTAACAGGCAGTTTACTTTGGGCACCTCATTCATCCAAACTTCTGAATACTGCCCTCTGTCCCTAAGAAGTCTTCTATAGCTGAGGAGACCAAAAATGTACTTTGCTTGGAGAGTAATGTGTGATTCTGTCACTATCAATTGACTTTTGACATTTCAACAGGCTATTAAATAACATCCTAGCTCTAGATCAGTCAGGATCAAGCCATGCAGCCTAAGAAGGAACAAAAATGAACTATTTAGGCTACATTATTATTATTTCAAGGCCTGCCATTTAATAAATAAATTGTGAACCATGTGACATGCTACAGCCCGGCAGGAGCACTTAGCACTTCAACAGCATGCCTACAAATGTTGCATTTAGGTTGTATAAAATTAAATTAAATTAAAAAAGTATTACTTAGAATTAAATAATAATGAAACAAAATAGTTTGGCCAGTCTTTGGTTTGAGGATCATAAGGTGAGCTATGCATGCCTAGTTTGTTAATTTAGCAGAGCAATGCTCTTATATTCCCATGCCCTAATCACAGTCAATTCAAATCTATTTTGTAACAACAAAATCATGGAATAAAAATTAATAAAAGAAAGTGAAAAAAAGTTAAAAGTGCATATAGACCTCAGATTTTCTTCAGGTGTCCCTCATTATAAATAACGTACGGTTCCAGACCTACCAGTCCATGAGACTGGTGGACATTTCGACGTCACTTTTCCACCTTTCAAAATTAATTCCAATTTGATCCAGTTTCTGGATTCGTCATTGGTAGTCTTTTTCTTGCTTCTTTTTCCCTTTTGGGGTTGGGTTGATTCAGATCACAGAACCGAGAATGATGCTTGTTTATGTTGTCCCCACTACCAGGACACTGAAGGTATCTGCAAAATAGTTAGTTGGCTAGCCAGCTAGCTTGTTTGCTTCATCTGCTCTGTTTGTTTCTGGTAGCTGTAACTTTAGCTTGTAAGTGACTTTCACTTTCTTTCCAGCTCAGCTCCGGGGGCAGCAGGCAGCAGGGTCGTTAGAGTAAGTGGGATTCGTGCAAAGGGAAACACCTTGCCCAGAAGACCAGCCCAAGGCGACTCAGGGCTCAACCCCCTTGTTTTTTTTTCAAAGTGAAAACACTCCACAAGAAGTGGGGCGGTATAGGGGCGGACTCGTGCTTTAAATAAAAACTGAAAGAACAAGCGCTGCCATGTGCTTAAGGGCACTCCTCTCCGTTCTCCTGCTCTTCTCTCATCACTCCCACCCCTCGCTTTGTTACGGTACACTTCAGTCCACTCCACTCCCACTTCCAGTAAAAAAGCATAAGATTATATAAAAAGAGTAAGGTTATGGCTCCTTCTCCCTCCCGCTCTCTTTTACCTCTCTCTTGGGCCCTGAGGGATCAATGCAATTCACTTACCTTTGAACCGCTCTTTTGTAACATCAAAAACAACACCAAACGTAAAAGCTCTTGCTTTTAGAGAAGTGTTAGACAAGTGGGATCGATGTTTACAGTAGAGAAACATGTGATTAGACCTGGGTATTTTACTTAAGCCTCTGATTTCACTGGGCTATATCTGCAGGCCCACGTGGGGATATGACTGTATTAAATATTATAGCAGGCTTTCTCATCCACAACTAAAACCAGCAACCCCAAGGGTAGATTAGAAGTGGATAAAACTAAACAAATATGGGAAATTCTATTTGTTTCCTTTTTCCTTTTTGATTTTCCGGATTCAGTTGCGTGTGCTACTGGGGCGTTTGGTGCTTGAAATAATTTGTTTGAAGAAGGCAAAGCCTCTGTCAACATGACATTAAAGCAACAACAAAAAAATCCCATGACTGAAATTTAAGTCGACCTCCGATCGATTGTCTGGGGCCAAGATAACCTCCCCTTTCATATAAGAAAGTCATGACCATCATGCTTTTAGGGAAAGGGGATCATTTTGTACATGTATTAAACTGAGAGTTTGACCAATTCACGCCCCCTTCGTCGTGGGCTCCGGAATAATTTTTATGCAGAAGGCCTGAGAAACTCAGTTCTGATGACTTTTTACAAATCTTTTCTCCTCCAAAATGTAAGAAAATAAAATGATGCTAACACCATCTAAAATATAATTTCCACTTCACAGAAATGGGCCCAATAACATATTGGTAAAAATTATGTTGAAATTATTTGAACATTTTGGACAGTGCATGCATATAGCCTATGCAGATCTCCTATTAGTAATACACATTATCATCTGTAGCCCAACTGATGAAGCATAGTGGCTATAAAATGTACATGGGCTCAAGCACGGGGTTTGTCCATCTGCATTTACCACATTTGACACAACATCCTGATTGTTATTATTATTAATATGAATTGTATGTATGAAAATATACATGTTTCTATTGCAAAGTATGTCATTGCCCTTTTAAGACGACATTGCCCCTTTAAGAGCTCTTTTGAGCAGCTGTGCCTAAACCACGTTTGAACTCCCAGTTGAAAAACTGCATTTGTAGAAAGATGACATGCGCAATTGAAGGAGTAGAGAAATAAATGTGCTAGCAATGTAAAACTGGGATCCCCCTCTTGTTTTTAATTAACAAAGGCCTAAACTACTTTCCAAATACATTTGTCATAACTACTTTCAAAATTCACAATTGTTGTGCATTGACTGCTTGTCAGAATGCATGTTTCCCTCCTATGGCTCTCGCAACTTGAATGCGCCTCAAGATGAATATTTATTTTGCATAGAACACACAACAACAAGCCGACAATTTAAATAGGTAAACTATTCCACCTTGGGATTGTCTGATTTTGTTTTAATAACAACATTACCTGGGGGGGGGGGAGTAGCACTGGAAATGTACAACCCGAGTGATAAGGTATAGGCTTTTGATAAGGTATAGGCTTTGAATAACTTGGTCAGCGGCTACAGTAGGCTACCGCTGTCTGAGTTGGTCTCTGCTGTAGTACGCATTCCTTTCATCTGAACATCAGGGTTTCATCAACAATCGTGCATGTCCGTTCAGTGCACAGAGCATAACAGAGAAAATCCAATATTTGATAATACATTTATTTGGGAATGTATTTTTTTAGAACAGACATGCTTCTGTCTGTATTAGGCTATGTCATTGCCAAACTATCTGCCCAAGATTTTTATTGCACATCTCAAAAATAACCTTTCCAGTATGCACATTACGCAGTGATGGAGAACTTTAACCCCTGCTTCCATCTTCCATCTGAAGTTTTTCTCTTCCAGTGGACTGTAAACACATGTTTTGAGATCCCGTGTCTGTGCTTATTCTACAAAACGGGAATGAGAAGACATTATGATGGAAAGCTACTTTCCCGGATTGTAACGCCTTGCAGATAAGGAAGATATTCACCAATATACTGGAAATCCATTCCTCTCCTTTTCCAGCACACAGATCCTAATCTAGGAGGAATGGTTCTGCAAACGCTTTATTAATGTTGTGTCTACCTCTGGAAGATGAGCTTGGCCAGCTCGGCCTGCAGCGGTCGATAACAGGGTGGTAACACGATTCGGCCGCCCCCGTCTGTCCCCGTGCCGCCCGCCTGTACCCCTCCTGTGCGTTATTTGAGAGCACATCCATTTTTATAAGACATAATACCCCAGCAGCTGGGAGCTGGCATCAGGAGGGCCCCTGGGGGACGAGGAGCCGCCACAACAGTGTTCTACTGGCCATCCATAATGAAACTGTAGACCAATCATCTGAGTTCACAGTAGGCTTATCATCAAATTGTCTGTGTTAACTAGAAGGCAACTGTGGGCGGTGTGGTTAACTTGATTTAGGAGTGATACCAGGTAGTAGTTTTGGATGAATTCAGACTTGGACACCAGAACCGGTACTTGCCTGTGCCTAAGGGTAGTAAGACATGAGTTAATTTAGTGTCTATCGACAAACTACAAAATCTGATGCTGTAGACTCAAAGTCTTTGAGTTCAACACATCAATCACAAGCACTACATACACACACACACACACACAGTCCCTCTATATCTTTCACTTTCACCCTCTCTCATACACACAAACACAGTATCGTACACACATACACACTCACTCACGCAAATGCAAGTCAATTACCCCTAGTGTCTCTCTCTCAGAGTGGGGCAGTGTGGGTGTACTCCTCTCCTCTTCCTCCTAATCATGGCGTGCCCCCACACGCTGAATCAACATGGGACCCTCCAACTAATAATATGGAAATATTTCCCTCAACTCACACTCCTGAAAAAAGTTACAACCTTAAGATTGACGATGCCACCATTTTTCTCTCTCCTTTGTTATACCAAACTTCAAAAAAGTGAGAAGTCTTTCATTTGAAAGATCGTTGTCTATCAATTAAAATATGATATCATTCTCTGTAATCTAAGGGGGTAAAAAAAATGTATCCAATATTCTTGGAAAATCACAAATTGCCTTTCCTTTATTTTGATATTGTCAGTTGGGTGAGCGTGAAAAGAGAACTAATCATAGATGTCAGTATTCTGAATGATCGTTGAGGAGCCGAGGGACACCCGTCTGATGGAAACTACGTTTGGATGGATAAAACAAAAATATGATGAAAAGGAGGGAGAGAAAGACCAGTAGGAGAGAGAGAGAGAGAGAGAGAGAGAGAGAGAGAGAGAGAGAGAGAGAGAGAGAGAGAGAGAGAGAGAGAAAGTGACAAAAAGAGAATGAGCGAGAGAGGAGAGAGAAGGTGAGAGAGAGAAAGAGAGAAAAAAATGGATTTTGAAATTGCCTCGCGCCATCTCTGCTTATTATATTTCACATCTTATTATGCACCAGGGTTTTTGGAGATGGCTGTTTGTCAATGGATGTGCCCGGAATAGTAATGATGCCTTTCCTTAGTCAGTCATTCACGTTCATTTGCAGGGCTTAGAAGAAAGAAACTGTGTATTGTTACAACAGTTGTACATCCATGCATACTGTAGAAACAGACACAGACACAAGGTATCTTGGGTCAGTATGAGCATAAAAAAATATTTATTTGTGTTTCCCATGATCATTCCTTTCCTTTCCCTAAACATGCTGTTCTATATCTTATCATCATGTCCGCATGTGTGTGTGTGTGTGATAAACAGAAATAATCATCAGATCCATCTCTGTACAGATGGTGGCTTCTGCCTGAACCACCGGTCTACTGAATAACCTGGAGGTGAGTGATGGACAGGTGCATCTGAGTGACAGGTGTACAAAAGAAGAGTGAAGCGTCAAGGTGAAGATAGGCGGGGTGTTTCCATGGTAACGGGATCAGTTGAGAGAATGAACTTGAGTTATGTAATGTGGGAGAGAATCTAGCAGCTGTCATTCATTGACTGATGAAAGTAGAACACTATGAGGGTGTTTTTACTTCCCTCTGCCAAGCATTCTGGTTTAGGATTGAACTTACTGACCATATGAACTTATTGCCAGTGGCGTGTATTCATGGGTGCCAAGGGAAGCCAGACTTCCCCAAAACCGTTACCAATAAAAAAAAATACAGAACATAATTGATCTTTCATCTCTCTGTGTTTCATAATTTTCCTTCATTTACAAGAGTCTGGATGTATCTCACCAGTGAAAGCATACAATCGAGCGAAAAAGCGCCCCTCTTTCTCTGTATGTGTAGGCCATCTATCTGATACTGTCTGGTCCAAAAGAGAATGACATTGTTGCCGCCCGTAGCATTGAATGTGAGGAAAGCCAGCAAGCATTTGACCTCCCTGTCACGCCCTGACCGTAGAGAACTTTATATGTCTCTATTTTGGTTTGGTTAGGGTTTGATTTGGGTGGGCATTCTATGTCCCTTTTTCTATGATTTGTATTTCTGTGTGTTTGGCCGGGCGTGGTTCTCAATCAGAGGCAGCTGTCTATTGTTGTCTCTAATTGAGAACCATACTTAGGTAGCCTTTTTCCCACCTGTATTTGTGGGTAGTTGTCCATGTAGAGTTGCCTGTGAGCACTACGTTGTCGTCACGTTTTCAGTTTGATGTTTATTGTTTTGTTGGCGACATCTTATAATAAAGAAGTATGTACGCTCACCATGCTGCGCTTTGGTCCGCTGTTTCCACCTGACTCTCCCTTGATAAAAAAAATAATAATAATAATAGCCAATCAGCGTTGAGCTAAACTGAGCGAGCTCAACTGTGAATGGTCCTGGCTCATCAAAAAAAAGTGTCACTGGAAGCAAGCTTGGATTTAGCTTTTCTCCAAACACAATGCATCGAGAGCATGCATCATTGACAGAAACAACTTGAATTGTTGCATCTCATTGTGTAGGTAGCTAAACTTCCAGCGCTGACAGAGATGGCTGCCTCGCTTCGCATTCTTAGGAAACGATGCTGTATTTAGTTTTTTAATGTATTATTTCTTACACTGTTACCCCAGGAAATATTAAGTCTTATTACATACAGCTGGGAAGAACTATTGGATATAAGAGCAACGGCAATTTCATGTCCAATCTGCAGAGAGGAATAAGAGAAATTTCCCAAAAGCAAACTTGTAGCGTTATACCCAAGAAGGCTCGAGACTGCAATTGCTACCAAAGGTGCTTCAATAAAGTACTGAGTAAAAAGGGTCTGAATACTTATGTAAATGTGATATTTAAGTAGTTTTTTTTAATAGATTTGCAAAATGTCTAAAACCTGTTTTGCTTTGTCATTATGGGGTATTATGTGTAGATTGATGAGGGAAAAATGGTTTAATCAATTTTAGAATAAGGTTGTAACCTAACAAAATTTAGAAAAAGTCAAGTGGTCTGAATACTTCCCTAATACACTGTATAATACGGTCGCAAGGCATATGAACTAACACGTTATAGAGCAAACAACGCAATTATCACAACACATAGGTTGTAATATGGCTTTTTTTCTGGCTTGGCTTCCTCTGTGATTTTGCCCACGCACCGCTACTGCTTATTGAATTGTCAAATGCAAGTCTCCTTTCACGCCTCGTTGCTCTCTAATTTGACGAAGACTCACTGAATCGTCCCCACAGCCTGAAGTTACTACGGTTCAAAGAACTGTTCTGGATGTGGTTGTCAGTGCAGCTTAGTTTCCCAAAGTAAAACGTGACAGAAACGTTCTGTGATTACTGTCATAGCCTGACATCCTCACATTGACAAATAGCCCTGTATTGTCCACTTTACTGGTTGTTCTCTAGCAGAAAAACCAGCCCCAATTCTAACCATAAATCTACTGCAGCATTAATCACCAAATCACAGTTCATTTATATATACTAGGCAAATCAGTTATTAAGAAAAAAATCCTATTTACAATTGGCTACTGCTGGGCCAATTGTACACTGCCTTATGGGACTGCCAATCACAGGCAGATGTGATACAGCCTGGCTTCAAACCAGGGACTGTAGTGACACCTCTTGCACTGAGATGCAGTGCCTTAGACCGCTGCGCCACATGTAGGCCTATGACACAGTACTGCAGCACTGTAATAGACCTGGGCTGGAGCATTATGGTTCAACTGTGAAGAGACCAGCACATTAGTACAGGAGAAAATAGCATCCCAGATGTTCCCCTTTCACATTCAAACCTAGGCTCAGCACTTTTTCATTGAGTTATGAGCGACCAACGACCAACCCATTGCATTTTGAGGCAAATGAAAGTTAGCCCCCACCCCCCTTCTGCTCAAGTAGGACTTTATGGAGAGCCATAACAATAGGGAGGAGGGGTATCCATTTTGAAAAGTGCTTACAGTCCAAACCCCAGAGTCATAATCCAGAGTCCTGTAGATTTTTCCCACGAGGAGTGGAAGATTGTCTGAGAAAGTCTTTCCAAAGCTGTGAGGAGTTACCTTTCTCTCTCGAGATATCTGTACTATCCCACTTGGCACAATTTGGTTGAATCAGCATTGTTTCAATGTAATTTGTCAACACATTGCGACGTGACGTTTATAAAAATAGCTTGAACAGCACCTCCTACTGGAGAATGTATCTATCTACAGCTATCCTTTTCGATCTCCCATCCAGGGTTTTAACCATGCGCTGCTTAGCTATGATATTTGTCACTGAGAATTACCAATGTGCTATCGTGAGAATGATTGTTGAGAGAGCTTCACTTAAACATGAAATAGATTCTCTGTTGCTATGAAGGTCGTTCCAAAGGGTAGGTTTAACAGAGTAAATAAAATGTGACCATACGTTATCAATCATTTATCATCAGTGATGCTATTTAGGCATATATAGCACTTGAAAGTATTCAACAGTTATTACATCAATTCAACCCAGAAATCAACTAAAAATAGAGAGTACAATAGGCCTAGGGTTTTAAGCACTGGTTGATTTTACTGTCACGCCTGTTCCCGCTCTTCCTCCCCTGGCACTCGAGGGCGCCACGCTCTCCAGGATTAAACAATCAAACCACCATCAGTACGCACACCTGCCTTTCCTCGTCACGCGCATCTTCGCTCATTGGACTCAGCTGAGCTCTATTACTTGTGTTATTGCCTTCCCTATATCTGTCTGTTCCCTAGCTCTGTTCCCTGCTTCGGGATTGATGTTTGTCATATGTCCTTGTTTACCCGTGTGCTGACGCTGTTTCTGTCGTGTTCCCTATTAAATGTTTGACTCCCCGTACCTGCTTCTCCTGTTCGGTGTCACTCCTTACAGAATCCTGAAGCCATCATGCGAAGCATCGTGATGTACTGGCGTTCCGGTTGGTGGTGACATCGGTCCTGGGTCGCCGCTGATGGAACGGGCGTGCCTAGTCAGCTCGTCGGGCTTCCATGCCCTAGTCAGCTCGTCGGGCTTCCATGCCCTAGTCAGCTCGTCAGGCTTCCACGCCTTAGTCAGCTCGTCGGGCTTCCACGCCCTAGCTGGCTCGAGAGGTTTCCTTGCCCCGGTTGGCTCGGAAGGCGCCCATCCCATGTCGGGCCTCAGCCGGATTGTCAGGTCTTGTTTGCCCAGCTGGCCCAGGAGTTTTCTTGTTTTGTTGGTGACGTCGGGGTGGATTCCACCGCCGATGGAACCGGGGGTGCCTAGCCAGCTCATCGGGTTTCCACGTCCTAGCTGGCTCGAGAGGTTTTCTTGCCTCGGTTGGCTCGGCAGGTTACCATCCCACGTCATGCTCCGCAGGATCATCGGGCTTCCACGCCGCAGCGTGATCGACAGGCGTTCATGCCTCAGCCGGCTCGACAGGCTCCCACGCTCCTGCCGATTTGTGGGGAATTTACCCCAAGCCAGCTTGCCCAGCGCCCATGTCTCGGACGGCTCGCCCAGTTGAGACGGCCTTGGTGGCGCCCCTAGAGGGGGGGTATTGTCACGTCTGCTCCTGCTCTTCCCCCCCTGGCGCTCGAGGGCGCCAGGATGCCCTGCATTACGCACTCCTGCCACCATAATTTACGTACACCTGCCTTCCCTCGTCACGCACATCAGCGATATTGGACTCACCTGGACTGACTCAATCAGCTGTTAATTACCTCCCCTATATTTGTCAGTTCCCCAGCTTTGTTCCCCACTGATGCAGTGTTTGTCATATGTCTGTGTTACGGGTGTGCTGACGCTGTTCCTGTTTGGTTCCATGTCCATTCCCTATTAAATGTTTGACTCCCCGTACCTGCTTCTCCTGTCCGGTGTCGGTCCTTACATTTTAATTTTAATTTATTTATATTGAATTGTGATTGGTTGTCAACACAACCAAATATCAACATTTGAAGGACGTATCTTTTGTTTGGATAAGTTCCATCTGTGCCACCAATTTAGTCTGTCTTCTACAAATTAACAATTGATATGTTGGATTCACATCTTCATCTCAACCCAAAATATAAGTTAATTAAAGAGCAGGACTAAATCAAATCAAACTTGATTTAAAGTGCATTTAAAATGTCATTTGATTTGATGTAGTAATATTCTTTAATCTCAACTGCAATACAGGTTTTTTGGTTCTGCTATTAGATTAGTCACAGGGGCGGCAGGGTAGCCTAGTGGTTAGAGCGTTGGACAAGTAATCGAAAGGTTGCAAGTTCGAATCCCTGAGCTGACAAGGTTCAAATCTGTCATTCTGCCCCTAAACAGGCAGTTAACCCACTGTTCCTAGGCCGTCATTGAAAGTAAGAATTTGTTCTTAACTGACTTGCTTTATAAAATAAAAAATATGTATTAATATGTTGTGTAAATGCACAAAATATCTAACATTTTATTTCCATTTGAACGTTGCTGTGTTTTTAAATAGTTGAAACTCAACTAGAAATATCAGACATATTTTTTCCATTGTAAATTGTTGTGCTTTTATATGGTCGAAATCACAGCGACAAGACATTGGAAATTCAATTCACTTTTGGCTGCCTTTCTGAGTGGATGAACAGAGGTTGTAATCTCATTGATCAGCATCTCAAACTAATAATACAAAATGATCCACGTTGAAATGACATTGTGAACCCAGTGGGATGTTAGTCTCTGCAGTAGCATTCATTAATCACCACTGTAGCAGTTTACTGCCAGAGAAGGGAGGAGGGAGGAGGGAGGGAGGGAGGGAGGGAGGGAAGAAAGGAAGAGGAGGGAGGGTCAAAATGTGCCAGGATTTATCATAGGGGATTGAGGAGGCTATTCTATTAGGGCGAGGAAACGTGTAAAGCATTAAGCCCTGATAATGCTTAACAATATCAAGGATTTATTTCCTGCCCATCCAAACGGCTCTCCAAGGTAGGTGCTTAGATAATGCCAGTGAAGGAAGTGCAAAATCAATAATTATGGTCTGCCACCAGGTAGCATACTGTACCTTCTCCCCTCATTAGTTTAATGAAGTATACCCCACTCCCATTGTGTGGTCTATGGACATATTGTAATGGATGGGGGCAGTGGATGATTTTCATAAGTAAAAGTGACGATACATGATCCGCTTTGTCTCATCAGGAATAAGATTATATGGACAGGGGGAACCTACTGTTAGATGCTTTATGAATATGGGCCCAGTTTAGATAACTATGGACTAGAAGGTCTGAATAGCATGGAGCCATACAGAGCAGATCAAGGTTGTTACGGATGTTGTGGGGGGTTGATGTGGTGGGGGTGGTGGTGGTTGTAGTGTTGGTGATGGGGGTGGTGGTGGTAGTGTTGGTGATAGTGGTGGTGGTTGTGCTATCTTGCCTTGTTCATAGTTGAGCAAATAATACTCATTCTGCCCCTTCAAAAATAGAATCAATAACAAATGCTAAATACAAAAATCATAATAATAATGTCACATGCTTCATAAACAACAGGTGTAAACTAACAGTGAAACACTTACTTACGGGTCCATTCCTAACAAAGCAGAGTTGGGGCGGCAGGGTAGCCTAGTGGTTAGAGCGTTGGACTAGTAACCAGAAGGTTGCAAGTTCAAACCCCCGAGCTGACAAGGTACAAATCTGTCGTTCTGCCCCTGAACAGGCAGTTAACCCACTGTTCCTAGGCCATCATTGTAAATAAGAATTTGTTCTTAACGGACTTGTCAGAGTAAAATAAAGGTAAGATAAAACAAATAAAAAAATAGTGACATGAGGATTAGATACACAGTGGATAACAAGTAAACATTACATGGCTATTTACAGGGAGTACCAGTACCGAGTCGATGTGCAGGGGTAAGAGGTAATTGAGGAAGCTACAGTGCAATTACATATAGGTAGGGGTAAAGTGACTAGGTAACATAATAGACAATAGCAGCAGCAGGTAGCCATTTGATTAGCTATTTAGCTATCGTGTTTAGCTGTCTCATGGCTTGGGGGGTAGAAGCTGTTCAGGGTCCCTTTGGTTCCAGACTTTGTACACTGGGTGCATACCTGGTGGACTGGGGTGCCAGCGGTGGCATTCAGTGATGAAGGCTGGGTCGTAGGATGTCCCTGGCAGGGACCCAGCACCTCTCCTCCAGGCAACAGCCCTCCCAGTCAACCAGGGACTGGAATCCCCTGCCCTGCGGTCGAAACTTCAGGAGGCGCCTCACTGCAATCCATTGCTAGGGGCATCACTACAGACCCTGGTTCGATTCCAGGCTGTATCATAACCGGCCGTGATTGGGAGTCCCATAGGGCGGCGCACAATTGGCCCAGCATTGTTTAGGTTAGGGTTTGGCTGGCGTAGGCCGTCTATTGTCAATAAGAATTTGCCATGTGGTATCAGAGAGAACAATCCATGGCTTGGGTGGCTGGAGTCTTTGACAATTTTGGGGCTTTTCTCTGACAGCACCTGGTATAGAGGTCCTAGATGGCAGGGAGCTCGGTCCCAGTGATGTACTGGGCCGTACTCACCACCCTCTGTAGCGACTTGCGGTCGTGCCTTGCAGTTGCTGTGCCAAGCGGTGATGCAGCCAGTAAAGATGCTCTCAATTGTGCAGCTGTAAAACTTTTTGAGGATCTGAGGGCCCATGCCAAATCTTCCAAGCCTCCAGAGGGGGACTGTGTCAGTGTGTGTGTGGACCATGTTAATTCCTTAGTGATGTGGACACCGAGGAACGTGGCCCGTGTTCTGTCCCTGGTCCTACGCTTGGTGATGAGCTTGGAGGGGACTATGGTGTTGAATGCTCAGCTGTAGTCAATGAACAGCATTCTTACATAGGTATTTATTTTGTCCAGGTGGGAGAGGGCAGTGTGGAGTGCAATAGAGATTGCATCATCTATGGACTTGAGACTTCCTTAACATTAGAGATAACACACCAGCTGTTGATAACAAAGAGACACACCGTTCCTCCCTTCATCTTACCCAAGTCTGCCGTCCGGTCTTGACTGAGGCATAGAAAAACCAGCGAGATTTATATCCATATTCTCATTCTGCCACGACTCTGAGAAACATAGGATATTACAGTTTTTCAGGCCTCGTTGATAGGATAGTCTCGATCGGAGCTCATCCAGTTTGTTCTCTAGTGATTGCACATTCACCAATAGAACACAGGGCAATGGCGGTGTATTTGCTCCCTGCCGTAGTCTCATCAGGGTGCTGGCTCTCCTGCCTCACTTTTGCTGCTACTCCCTCATTTGAGTCCTGAAGATTAAGGCCTGGTCCGGATTAAGCAGAACGTCCAAAGTTGCCAACTTGTTGAAGTATACATTTTCATCCAAATCGAGATTAGTGATCGATGTCCAGAAGCTGGTTTTGGCCATAGAAATTCTGGGGGAGATATTATGTACACAAAAAGTTAAGATCAGACAAAATTTTGGAATTGGTCAAGAGCCCGTAAGACGGCTGCTATCCAACGCAGCGCCATCTGAAATTATTTATTCTTGCCATCTTCTTTAATGGCACAAAGGAAGCTTGAATTAGCGAAGCAAGAACAATCATAATAACCTGAATAGACAAAAGAGGCTACACTTCAATACCTCCTCTCAACTGTAAGAAACAAGATGGATGCTGTCTTGACTAGAAGAGATTCTTAGTTAAGAAGCAATCAATGCACTTGGCTTTCATTGTAATGAGAAACATTTATTGAATGTTTGTGTTTTGGGCCAGATGCTGTGTCTATAGGATTGGGAGCATAATCAAAGGCTGAACTGATTACAGCTTGAGGAGTATTAGTGCTAGCTAGCTGCAAGGCTCAAAGTGGTTGTGTTGTGTAGCCTAGCGCAGAAAGAGGAGCAGCAGCATATTGTATTTTAATACACCATGTGGTGTTTAGAGAATATTGAGGAAGGATAATGAGGAAGGATAACGCTGCTGTAGTTTATCCCAACTTTGATTATTGATTACAGTTGTCACAAAATGCTATACAGAAACCCAGCCTACAACCCCAATTGAGAGCGAGACTGCAGAAAACACAGATTTTCTTAATGTAAATGAATTAGCTTAGCAGGTTGTAATACATTGGAGCATAATTAAATGATATGGCAGGGTCATCGACGAACTCGGGCGTATTAGATGTGGTGCTTAATGCGAGCAGGCAAATTCAATCGCTCCTATTGATCAGCCACTTTATGTTCTGTACCGTGGCTCCCTGCACCTGACCCCCATTTCATTCTCAAGTCATTACAGTCGCCGGGCAGAATTTAGTGTGGCTGCAGGCTATCCGATGATACATCCAGAAGAGGGGGAGGAGGAGGAGGAGGAGAAGGGGAGGAGGAAGAGGTGGAGGAGGAGGTGGAGGAGGAAGAAACTAAGGACTAAGGAGGAAAGATTCATGGGAGTCGTTGGCTGGTTGCCCCCTTCTCCCTCATTGGTTCAGATCAATGAGGTTGGCTAATGGCTACATGTTAAATATACCCTTCCACTCCAGGCAGAACAGGAGCGTCAGTTAGTGCTGCATCAGTTTTATTCTGCCCCGCCCCATAGGGCTTGAGCCGGTGCAATGTAACAGACAATTTGGAGTCAGAGTAGTTACTTATAAATAAGGAACAGATTGGATGGGGTTGAGGAGGGGGATGTGTGGAGGAGGGAAAACATGGAGAGTGAGAACGATATTGATTACACTTCCCATTTAAGAAAATGAGAGTTTGAGACTTCTGGCCCTGGCCGGACAATGTTATTAAACAATATGATGAGTGGGAATCAATGAGGTTGGGTTAGACTTTTTTGGGTGTGGGGGACGGGGAGGTGAAAGGCCCATTAACCATCCAGTTTAGGGTTGCCTCGGGAGTGCAGTGGCCCAGCCCAGCCCAGACCAGACCAGACCAGACCAGACAGTGAACATGCATAATCAATAAGATCAGAGCAGAATATCAATATGTCTGTGGGTGGACAGAAGAACCTTACACAAGAGAACACTATCCACGATAAAGCTTTCTGCTTTTCATTGCTGGCGGATGTGGGACAGACTAGTAGTAGCCACAGGAATACGTATGTCCACATGGGTGAAAACTGCATTGGTCTACAAGTGTCCAGTTCATTTAAGCCCTTACATCTGGGGAGCTAGAGTGGAAATGGCGATGCAATCCTCTGTTGTCTATTTGAGGACAATAACCTTCCCTCAGCAACAAAGGAAGACCACTAGATGAGTTGGAAGCAAATGATTTGTCCTCTACTGTTGTTCCAATTCTTTACACTGTCCTCTACTGTTGTTCCAATGCTTTTACACTGTCCTCTACTGTTGTTCCAATGCTTTTACACTGTCCTCTACTGTTGTTCCAATGCTTTTACACTGTCCTCTACTGTTGTTTCAATACTTTTACACTCACTTCTACTGTTGCTACAGTCTTGCTCTTTTCTCACTAAGAGGAGAAGAAGGGAAGGAACCAACACTGCTAGAGGTCAAGTCAAACAGCTTAGGAAACATGGCCAGGGAGAGAGAGAGAGAAGAGAGGGAGGACAAGGTGTAGGAGGAGGAGAGGGGGAAACAGCAAACATAAGAGCAGAGAAGGGTAGCCAAACAAATCAATCAATCAAATGTATTTGTTTATTTATATCCCCATTAGCTTTTGCAGAAGCAGCAGCTACTCTGCCTCGGGTGCACAAAAAACATGACAAGTAACAAAACCCTGATAGACAAGGACAGTCACACAAATTGGAAGTACAACATTTACAAACAATGCTTCCAATCCTATCTATACACAGCATCTGGCCCAAAACACAAACTTTCAATAAATGTTTCTCATTACAATGAAAGCCAAGTGCACTGATTGCCTCTTAACTAAGAATCTATTCTAGTCAAGACAACATCCATGTTTCCATGCATCCATGTTTCTTACAGTTGAGAGGAGGTAGTGAAGTGTAAACAATAATGTATTTTATAAAGCCCTTTTTACATAAGCAGTTGTCACAAAGTGCTATACAGAAACCCAGCCTAAAACCTAAATTGAAGAAGACAGGAAGGTGGATTAGACGTTGACCAAACAAATAACCAAATCAGAGAGGGTGGCCAACCCCCATTCGGCCTCATGGCTGGGTTTTTGATCTGACATGCACTGTCAACTGTGGGACCTTAAATGGACAGGTGTGAGTCTTTTCAAATCATGTCCAATCAATTGAATTTAACATGGGTGGACTCTAATCAAGTTGTAGAAACATCTCAAGGTTGATCGATGGAAACAGGATGCACCTGAGCTCAATTTCGAGTCTCATTTGAAAGGGTCTGAATACTTATGCAAATATGTTTTTTCTGTTATTTATTTTTAATACATTGGCAAACGTTTCTAAGAACCTGTTTTTTTGCCTTGTCATTATTTGTTACCGTGTGTCGTTTGCTGAGGAACGTATCCTTATTTAATCAACTTTAAGATAAGGCTGTAACGTAACAAAATGTGTAAAGAGTCAAAGGGTCTGAATACTTTAAGAAGGCACGGTGTAGAATATGAAGGAGAGGGGTGGCTTCTGGATCCGTGTGGAAGATAAGACTCCACAGAAACTGTTTATGCGTATTGGTGTATGGATGTGTGGGGGTATGTTAAATGCGCGTCTATGTGCATGCGTGTGAATGCATGTGCTGTCCGCTTGTGAACGCCGTGTACATCCAGAACAAAACTGTATCTTGCGAGCAGTCATTGGACAAAGTCCCCATAATTCATCACAGAAATATCCCTTCATGCAAGATTAATATCCATTTAAAGGCTTCCACTACGAAAGGTTATGAATGGACTTTAATATTAACTAGCTTTGCCTTGAGGATGATTATTCTAGTTAGTATACATTCTCATTCCTCTCTCTCTCCCTCTTTCATTTTCTCTCTCCATTTTCTTTCTATTTCTCTCTCTAGCTCCTCTGCTCCTTCACGGCACGCATCGTAAGCGTGGTACGTGTTCACATAATGGAAGGAGATAACACATCAGAATTATGCTGTGGAAAAAGTGCTTTCATTTGTCTAACACTCACAGAGCGTGCACTCTGAAATGGGGCTTGGGTGGAAGTAAAAAAGGATTCTTCACTTGAAATATTGATCATTATGAAAATTCATGCGTAGCATTTCGGTCACGCTAGATTTATAATTTCATGTCCATGTCCTCTCAGCTGCTAGTGCTTCAAATACGGACAGAAAGAGGAAATGTAGTGCGTGGGGGATTCCTTGTGTACAGAACATTGCGGATTTAGAAAATGTGTTATGTGGTTGTCTATTTCTCCACACATGAAGGGGCAACCTGTTTAATTTTAGCAGGCACCAAATGAAGTGCTTCTAATGTTTATGTGTAAATACAGAACCGGTTAATAAAGTGAGTTTTGACATTCATCTCTCTAGACAAAAGACGTATGTTCCCTCTATCTGCATATGTACCCTCTCTGTCTGAAAATTAATTAGAGGAGAGAAGGAATTTACAGTGTGTCTCATCACTCTTCATGCTCTCTCTCTATCTATCTATTTGGCTACAGTCCCGGAGACATTGAACATATCGGGAGTGTTTTGTGACATGGTTCAGGTCTCAAGTGGAACTAGAAGACAGGATGACAGAGTGAGATATACCTCATTTTGTATGTGTGTGTGTGTGTGTGTGTGTGTGTGTGTGTGTGTGTGTGTGTGTGTGTGTGTGTGTGTGTGTGTGTGTGTGTGTGTGTGTGTGTGTGTGTGTGTGTGTGTGTGTGTGTGTGTGTGTGTGTGTGTGTGTGTGTGTGTGTGTGTGTGTGTGTGTGTGTGTGTGTGTGTCAGAGGGAGGCTACATGGGGAGGAAGAGGTGAGTCAGAAAGGCTCATAGCCTGGCTGTGGGGGTGATTTTTCTGCTCGCTAGTCTATGAAAGTCTGGCTATGGGGGTGATTATACTGTCTCTTGTCTATCAGAGTCTGGCTGTGGGGGATGATTCTACTGTCTCTAGTCTATCAGAGTCTGGCTGTGGGGGGTGATTCTACGGTTGCTAGTCTATGAAAGTCTGGCTATGGGGGTGATTATACTGTCTCTTGTCTATCAGAGTCTGGCTGTGGGGGATGATTCTACTGTCTCTAGTCTATCAGAGTCTGGCTGTGGGGGGTGATTCTACGGTCTCTCGTCTATCAGAGTCTGGCTGTGGGGGGTGATTCTACTGTCTCTCGTCTATCAGAGTCTGGCTATGGGGGTGATTCTACTCTCTGTAGTCTATCAGAGTCTGGCTGTGGGGGGTGATTCTACTGTCTCTAGTCTATCAGAGTCTGGCTGTGGGGGTGATTCTACTGTCTCTTGTCTATCAGAGTCTGGCTGTGGGTGGTGATTCTACTGTCTCTAGTCTATCAGAGTCTGGCTGTGGGGGGTGATTCTACGGTTGCTAGTCTATGAAAGTCTGGCTATGGGGGTGATTATACTGTCTCTTGTCTATCAGAGTCTGGCTGTGGGGGATGATTCTACTGTCTCTAGTCTATCAGAGTCTGGCTGTGGGGGGTGATTCTACGGTCTCTCGTCTATCAGAGTCTGGCTGTGGGGGGTGATTCTACTGTCTCTCGTCTATCAGAGTCTGGCTATGGGGGTGATTCTACTCTCTGTAGTCTATCAGAGTCTGGCTGTGGGGGGTGATTCTACTGTCTCTAGTCTATCAGAGTCTGGCTGTGGGGGGTGATTCTACGGTCTCTCGTCTATCAGAGTCTGGCTGTGGGGGGTGATTCTACTGTCTCTCGTCTATCAGAGTCTGGCTATGGGGGTGATTCTACTCTCTGTAGTCTATCAGAGTCTGGCTGTGGGGGGTGATTCTACTGTCTCTAGTCTATCAGAGTCTGGCTGTGGGGGTGATTCTACTGTCTCTTGTCTATCAGAGTCTGGCTGTGGGTGGTGATTCTACTGTCTCTAGTCTATCAGAGTCTGGCTGTGGGGGGTGATTCTACGGTTGCTAGTCTATGAAAGTCTGGCTATGGGGGTGATTATACTGTCTCTTGTCTATCAGAGTCTGGCTGTGGGGGATGATTCTACTGTCTCTAGTCTATCAGAGTCTGGCTGTGGGGGTGATTCTACGGTCTCTCGTCTATCAGAGTCTGGCTGTGGGGGTGATTCTACTGTCTCTCGTCTATCAGAGTCTGGCTATGGGGGTGATTCTACTCTCTGTAGTCTATCAGAGTCTGGCTGTGGGGGGTGATTCTACTGTCTCTAGTCTATCAGAGTCTGGCTGTGGGGGTGATTCTACTGTCTCTTGTCTATCAGAGTCTGGCTGTGGGTGGTGATTCTACTGTCTCTAGTCTATCAGAGTCTGGCTGTGGGGGGTGATTCTACTGTCTCTAGTCTATCAGAGTCTGGCTGTGGGGGTGATTCTACTGTCTCTAGTCTATCAGAGTCTGGCTGTGGGGGTGATTCTACTGTCTCTAGTCTATCAGAGTCTGGCTGTGGGGGTGATTCTACTGTCTCTTGTCTATCAGAGTCTGGCTGTGGGTGGTGATTCTACTGTCTCTAGTCTATCAGAGTCTGGCTGTGGGGGGTGATTCTACTGTCTCTAGTCTATCCCACTACCTCTCAGCAGCTAACACACTCGATATGTCAACATTAGGAGGTCATTGCATCTCATCTGTGTAGCAAACCTTTTTCCTTCTCATTTCTCAAGCCAATTGAGCCCATGGAAAGCAGTGGTCATTCCACCCGCCTGTGATACGTTAGCAGCCAGCCTGCCCGCCACACTCCCGGGCCTGGCCTAGCCTCGTCAGCAGAACAGTGGGATAACAGAGAGGGCCGTTACAGAGGCGAGACGCCGCCTGCCTGAACCAACCCTAATAGAGCGCTGTGAATGCACATGTTAAAGACCAGAGGCTAGCTCCATGAGGATGAATAGATCAGGATCCATTTATTTAGATTTCAGAGTGGGGAGACGTCAGTCAGCCGGGCAGGGACACTCACGGCTGGGGTGGGCTAGGCGTTGGTGGAGGCGGTGGTGGTGGGGTGAGTAACCGCCCTGCTTCCCTGACTATGTAAGTACTAGCATGGTCCGGGGAAGAGAGTGAGGGTACTACATGACCTTGGCGGCTCTCTCTCCCTCCACCCACCACCACAGCTCAATAATCAATGGGAGCCATTTGACTGGGGGTCAGTGCAGGGCTGTGATCTCTCCCTTGCCGTTGTTAATAAAATCCATCACCCCACAGCGGAGTCCGACCGAGATGCATAATCAATAGGGCTTTATGAGAGACAGTTGCCGGTCGAACATGGATCCCCCATCATTCCAGATTCACCTCTTCATGACCCTTGCTTGACCGTTGACCTTTATCACTCAGGTCAAACGAGGTCGGAGGGACCGGTGATAATACAGTGGATAAATCGAATATGGCTCTTTATCAAGAGGATGACATTTCCTCTCAGTTCTATTTCCGTATTGATGTGATGTTTCTGGCCATGGCAAGCAGAGATTGTTACAGCCAATAGAAACAGAGACACAGGTGGCTGATCTAGCATGCAGAGAGTTGGAGCAATCACTGAGCCAAATGGAAAAATAAACAGACAACATACACACTCACATACACACACTGTACATAAGGCGCAGAGGTCAAAGGTTCTTTCTTTTTGTTTTTGGTGACACTGGCGTCACAGAGAAACACAGTCACGGGTCAGACCCCTTTGAATTTACAACTTTTTATGGTTATAGACACATTTGTTACACTGTGTGTACATGTGCATGCGTGTGTGTGTGTGTTTGAGAGAGAGTGTATCTTGACAAAAAACATTAAAAGGCAATGGAAGCTACAGGCAAACACACAATTTGAATCTGATGCTGAGTCTTCTGGTGATTAGTAGATTGCATGGGAAACTTTGCTCTGAAATGAGTCATATTCTCAACTACTCCGACTAACTTTATTTTTCTCTTTGATGAGGAGGAACGCCTCATGGTGCAAAGAGATATTTGAGAAATGAGCGAACTGACATTATCAAATATTTGCAGAACACTTCCTGCGCTAAAGAAGTTGCTCAAATGAATTGATTTTGGTCTGTGTCTCTCCTGGCGCTCAGTGGAGGTGGAATGGGTCATATCTGTGCCAGTGGAGACTAGAGATTCATTACGCTCTGTTCTGTTCTGGCAGTGAGAAGGAATCAGTTTTGTTACACTGAGTGAGAGATAGACACCCTGTAATATTGGGGGAGACCTACAGTACAAGCAGCGAACATTACACAGGGGGAACCCCCAGGTCAGATCCCTAGAGGCTGGAAAAAGTGAATTGTTTGGCAATGTTGATGCAAAACCTATGTTGTTGATGTACAGTTTTCATATTCACACACAATGCGAGTAAACTGGTGTTGAATGTAGGGAACAGAAACAGTGCCATCTAGTGGATGAAAGGATAAACACAAACACAAACGCACAATTACTGTATGCAGTTCTGCTCTCATTCACACGCGCACACACACACACACACACGAAGACATGCACAGAGATGGTGACTATGGCAACAACATTCAATCTAATTTAAATAATCAGGGAATACGATGACATGTAAACAAACAATAAATTGCATAGATATTTCTGAAATGCTATTCTCGATGGCCATTGTAAAGGCAGTGAACTCCCAATGTACACACGCAAGTTCAAAAACAAACACAAACAAACACACTCACACACACACACACACACACACACTCCTGAATAAAGTATAGGCCACCACAGCGGCTGCATCGTGTAGTTTTAAATAGAGTGAAGGCATTAGTGGGCCCACAGGTGCCAGCCAGGGCTGTGGTGGAATACTTAGAGAGAGAGGCATTCTCGCAGCCCATTAATCTCCTGCTCTGATCCCCCACCCCACGCTAACATATTTACCCTAATTAAACAAGACAAACGAGAGAGAGCCAAACACTCTTAAATCTCCATGATAAACATCTCATCGACCGGCTGCAATATGGAATATGTTGGAAGACGTCACCGTTTCACCTTGTCTAATTACCCAGAGATCTTGATTAATATGCACGGCTCCCCTTCATTTCGAATGAAGCAATCAATCCCAATGTACATTTATGTTTTTCTTTGGCAGGGGAATGAGACTATTTATTTTTCGACTGATTGTAAATAAAAGCTGCTGATGTGATTAATATTAGCTCAGCAAATGTACATTAGTAGGTGGAGGACACACTGGAACAGGTGTTAAATAGTTTAGAATGGATTAGAGTGTGTTAAGCACACACAACCCAGTGCTCCCCGTGATGTAGTAGACCAGACACCCTGACTAATGACTTAACCATTTCCACCTCCATGACAGTGGATAATGTTGATAGACTCCTCTTTAACTGTTTAGCTATCCGCCAGTGTTGACTCAGTTTACTACAACCCAGATGTTGAGGAGATGGCCTGTTGTACAGTAACTACACACAACCACACAGGAGGCCTACTGGGAATGTCATAGATAATCATAATAATAATTGTAATATATATCATATATATATTGTAATATATATATATATATATATATATATATAGCCAATATGAGGTTACTTGTCATTCACAAAACAATCGATCTTAACAATCTAAGTAAGTCTAACAGACTTACTTGACTTATTTAGTTCCGCTCTGTTACGGTTTTCTTGACCTCATTCCAGGTGGTTCCTGACATCTTCATCTCTTCCTCATTCATCCTACCTTCATGTCTTTTTTTTGGTAGCTTCTAACAGAAGCACAGCCAAATTGTTAGACCCACCAACCAAACACCCATACAACTGCAGGCACATGCACAAATCTCACCCAGACACAGCATAATATTGGCCAGCATCTGGCTACACATGTTCTGGTGTTTCTACAGAGAGAGTAAACCCAGGAAGCACCATCCAGCAAGGTGTTGACAGACATGCAGGGGGATTACACTGGACTAATACCGCTAACACTGCCCGCGGAGTATACACTCTTAGAAATAAAGGTGCTAAGTTTAACCATACCGGGTTCTTCAGTTTGTACCCATAGGGGAAACCTTTTGGTCTTAGGTAGAACCCTTTGCAAAGGGTTCTATCTAGAACCCGTAATCTAGGGTTCTTCATAGAACTCCCTGTACATGTTTCTACCTAGAACCTTTCATGAAGGGTTCTGCCTAGAACCCTCGATGAAGGGTTCTACCAATACCAATTTTATCATCTAAAGGCTCTTCCGAGAACAGTCTTTGCAGGGTTCTACCGAGAAATGTTTTTATCTTTTGGAGGGTTCTTCCTAGAACCCTCTATAAATGGTTCCACCAGGCTTATTATCCTTTACCATTTCATTATCTATCACAAAACATAACATATATAAGGCCTTTCTTTTAGGGCCTAGTTATACCCTAACACAGGGGTGTTAGGAATTTCCTGGTTCACAGTAGTGACGTTACGTAAGAAGCTAATGTCCGATGTCCACTAGATGCATATGCATTTGGGCTTCGCTTTTCAACCAGCTAAAAGCTAGCTAGCTGGAGTCTGTGTTGGTACTTCTGTTTGTTCCACCTCATGGTAAAGCAATGCACGAGTTGAAATGATTGATTGCATGTGGTACACAGACTGCACTGCAGCCTAGTGTGGCAGCCCAACTTAACGTGGCAGACTGCTCCATTGACAATGAATGACTTCTACTGAAACACAAAGGGTTTGATGTCTGGAGTCTCCGGAGGCGTGCGAATGCCAAATCTAGCTCCATACAGCAATGCCGTGCACCTTCCAAATTTTGTAGCAATGCGGAGGGTTTCTGTATAGCTCCGCATTGGCGGTAGGTGGGGGGCGGGAGATCCTGTATAAACACAAACACTCTTCCTTGGCAACTTCCTTCACAACAGCTCTGCTCTGTTGAGCACATGCTTTTTCAAACCGTGTGCTGCAAAACGTGACTTTCCACTGATTTCGCCGTGGTTCTGGTGCTTTCGTCGATCCTAAGCTGTTTTCAAAACTCTGTTCTCCACTGGACACCGTACTTACAAATATAGGTAGGATTTTGTTCAGATAGTTTCACCTCACTGGTAGCTTGGCAGGTAGAAAAGGGGAACTATGGAACATTCAGGTATGGGATTTTATGATGTTGAATCTCATCGAAGGCACACTTTTGAAAATTATTTCATGTGAAAGCACACTATCTGCGTTGTTGTTCAAATATTTTATTTTATTTAAAATAGTATAAGCTTTTGTCTTTATCATTCTAAATAATGGCATGGGAAAATTGTAAACTTGAAGGCAAAAAAGGGAAGCATGATGCAAGAAATTTTATCGCCCTCAACCTGCATTCATTCCTGCATTCAACCAAGATGCTCGCCATTGTAGGAAAGATTGAATAAATCCAATTACTAACAGGTTGGATTAGTATAGAAAACGGTATGTTATTCATCTCTGTGTAGCATAACATTTATCAACCAATCAATGCAAAAACACAGATAATACAGTAAAACAAACAATTCAGAAAATCTCCCTGCAACACAGCATGCTGGGAAATATTCTATAAGGTTCTATGTAGAACCCTTCTTGCCTTACAAAGAATCATCAAAGAACACTTTCTCCAAAAATAGTTTGTAGGATGTCAAAGGTTCTAGGTAGAACCCTTTGCCTTACAAAGAATCCTTGTCTTCCAAAAAGGGTTCTTCTGATCAAAACGGTTCTTGTGAGAACCCTATCCTTCCACAAAGAACTCTTTTGGAACCCTTTTTTCTATGAGTGTATCTACCACACACACACACAAACAGAGTGATAGTGGCAGGCTAGCCTCCTGTACATTGGACTCCCATCGCTCAACGTTATATTGCTTACTCGTATCTTGCAGAAAAAAACGTTTACAACCCCAAATGCATAATCCAGAATTCCTTGGCTACTTGGCAGGTTGTAATATGTGTGAACTGCTGTAAAATAAACATAAGCCTAAAATAAATGTTTTCAAAATGACCAATAGAATAAATACGTTTTCTGTAAACTGCCTGTTTTGAAAAGTTATTGTTAGTATTTTTAGCTAAACATTTGACTATGTTTGGGAATGTAATAATTATAAACAGCAGACATCCAGCTGATTTTATTTTAACTGTTATCTAGGATAAGGCAAAAGCCAGGAAAAAGGCCCACAGTTATTGTAACGGTTCTCGTCTGTCGAAGGAGAAGCGGAACAAAATGCAGCGTGGTATTTCTTAGACATGTTTAATGACGATGTTACGAACAAATACAAAACAACAAACGGAATGTGAAAACCTATACAGCCTATCTGGTGACTACAAACACAGAGACAGGAACAATCACCAACGAAATACTCAAAGAATATGGCTGCCTAAATATGGTTCCCAATCAGAGACAACGATAAACACCTGCCTCTGATTGAGAACCACTCCAGACAGCCATAGACTATGCTAGATACCCCCACTAAGCCACACACACAATACCTAACAAAACCCCAAGACAAAACACACCACAATAAACCCATGTCACACCCTGGCCTGACCAAATAAATAAACACAAACACAATATACTTCGACCAGGGCGTGACAGAACCCCCTCCCCTAAGGTGCGGACTCCCGGACGCACACCAAAACCATAGGGGAGGGTCTGGGTGGGCGTCTGTCCATGGTGGCGGCTCCGGCGCAGGACGTGGACTCCACTCTATCAATGTCTTAGTCCCTCCTCCTCGCGTCCTTGGATAGTCCACCCTCGCCGCCGACCATGGCCTAGTAGTCCTCACCCAGAACCCCACTGGACTGAGGGGCAGCTCGGGACTGAGGGGAAGCTCGGGACTGAGGGGAAGCTCGGGACTGAGGGGAAGCTCAGTACTGAGGGGAAGCTCAGCACTGAGAGGAAGCCCAGCACTGAGAGGAAGCTCAGCACTGAGAGGAAGCTCAGGCAGGTAGTTGGATCCGGCAGATCCTGGCTGGCTGGCAGTTCTGGCAGATCCTGGCTGACTGGCGGATCTGGAAGATCCTGGCTGACGGGCAGATCTGGAAGAGTCTGGTTGACTGGCGGATCTGGAAGAGTCTGGTTGACTGGCGGATCTGGAAGAGTCTGGTTGACTGGCAGATCTGGAAGAGTCTGGTTGACTGGCAGATCTGGAAGAGTCTGGTTGACTGGCAGTTCTGGAAGAGTCTGGCTGACTGGCGGATCTGGAAGAGTCTGGCTGACTGGCGGATCTGGAAGAGTCTGGCTGACTGGCAGATCTGGAAGAGTCTGGCTGACTGGCAGCTCTGGCTGCTCCATGCTGACTGGCAGCTCCTTGCAGACTGGCAGCTCCTTGCAGACTGGCAGCTCTGGCTGCTCCATGCAGACTGGCAGCTCCGGCTGCTCCATGCAGACTGGCAGCTCTGGCTGTTCCATGAAGACTGACAGCTCTGGCTGCTCCATGCAGACAGACAGCTCTGGCTGCTCCATGCAGACCGACAGCTCTGGCTGCTCCATGCAGACCGACAGCTCTGGCTGCTCCATGCAGACCAACAGCTCTGGCTGCTCCATGCAGACCGACAGCTCTGGCTGCTCCATGCAGACTGGCAGCTCTGGCTGCGCTAAACAGGCAGGAGACTCCGGCAGCGCTGTAGAGGCGGAAGGCTCTGGCAGCGCTAAACATGCGGGAGACTCCAGCAGCGCAGGAGAGGAGAAAGGCTCCGGCAGCGCTGAACAGGCGGGAGACTCCGGCAGCGCAGGAGAGGAGGAAGGCTCGGGCAGCGCTGAACAGGCGGGAGACTCTGACAGCGCAGGAGAGGAGGAAGGCTCCGGCAGCGCTGGAGAGGCGAGGCGCACTGTAGGCCTGATGCGTGGTGCTGGCACTGGTGGTACTGGGCCGAGGACACGCACAGGAAGCCTGGTGCGGGGAGCTGCCACCGGGGGCTGGTGTGTGGAGGTGGCACAGGATGGGCTAGACCGTGAAGGCGTACTGGAGATCTTGAGAGCAGTGCTGGCACAGAACGTGCAAGGCTAGGGAGGTGCACAGGAGGCCTGGTACGTGAGGCTGGCACCATCTTCACCAGCCGACTAACACGCACCTCAGGATGAGTATGGAGCGCTGACCCAGGTGCCATCAAATCCCCGACACGCTCCGTCGGGCGAATTCCATGCTTAAAGCACCAACACAGCAACTCCCTCATTTCTTTCTCCTCCAATCTCCCCATTAACTCCTTCACAGTCTCTGCTTCGCTCACCTCCAACACCGGCTCTGGTTCTGGTCTCCTCCTTGGCTCCTCACGATAAACAGGGAGAGTTGGCTCAGGTCTGACTCCTGACTCTGCCACACTCTCCCTGAGCCCCCACCCCCCCCCAAGAATTTTTTGGGGCTGACTCTCGGGCTTCCATCCGCGTCGCCGTGCTGCCTCCTCATACCGGCGCCTCTCCGCTTTCTCGCCTCCAGTTCTTCTTTGGGGCGGCGATATTCTCCAGGCTGAGCCCAGGGTCCTTCTCCGTACAATTCGTCCTCCCATGTCCATTCCTCTCTTTGTTGCTCCTGCTGTTGCTGTTGCCTGTTACCACGCCGCTTGGTCCCGTTGTGGTGGGTGATTCTGTAACTGTTCTCGTCTGTCGAAGGAGAAGCGGACCAAAATGCAGCGTGGTATTTTTGAGACATGTTTAATGACGATGAAACGAACAAATACAAAACAACAAACGGAACGTGAAAACCTATACAGCCTATCTGGTGACAACAAACACAGAGACAGGAACAATCACCCACGAAATACTCAAAGAATATGGCTGCCTAAATATGGTTCCCAATCAGAGACAACGATAAACACCTGCCTCTGATTGAGAACCACTCCAGACAGCCATAGACTATGCTAGATACCCCCACTAAGCCACACACACAATACCTAACAAAACCCCAAGACAAAACACACCACAATAAACCCATGTCACACCCTGGCCTGACCAAATAAATAAACACAAACACAATATACTTCGACCAGGGCGTGACAGTTATTAATTTGTATTCATGCCATGGATAACTCTCCACTACTAATTTTCTCCTGCTAAACTGCTAAATGGCTCTGTACTTTCTTCAGCTGATGCATTTATTTTGAGTGCTTACTTTGTGTTTGTCTTGTGTTTCCACATCTCGAAGCTCCGCTCGTACATGTCCGTGCTCTACTATGAGACGTGCCTGCTGATGTGTGCGTGTATGCTCACAAAGAAGAAAGCACCCCATGGGTTCGGTTATTGTGTGATTATGTACCATTGCTAATTGTGGCTATGGTTTAGCCCAGAAAGGGGCTCTAGCTTGCTCTACCTGTCTTTGTTTGCCAGTGTTCTGTAAACTCTGATGAGGAGAGTGTTCATGTGAGGGTATGCAGAATTTTGTCTCAACCGTAGGTTACCCCTAGACTGGATTGAATAAATTGTACTTTTTATTATTCTAAGGATTTTTGGGGGTTCATCGTATGTTATTGCCTATTTTTGACAACAATTTAATTTATTCTAATCACTGACATTATTTTGAGAATGAAATCACCACTTTTTGCTTCTTATGCTTTGCTGGATGTTATAAATATATAATACATTATAAATATTCACTTACCTTTGATGATCTTCATCAGAATGCACTCACAGGAATCCCAGTTCCACAATAAATGTTTGTTTTGTTCAATAATGTCCATCATTTATGTCCAAATAAGTACTTTTGTTAGCGCGTTTTGTAAACAAATCCAAACTCACGAAGCGCGCTCACTAGGAGCAGACAAAATGTCAAAAAGTTCCGTTACATTCAGTAGAAACATGTCAAACGATGTATAGAATCAATCTTTAGGATGTTTTTAACATAAATCTTCAATACTGTTCCAACCGGAGAATTCCTTTGTCTGTAGAATTGCGATGGAACAGAGCTCGCTCTCACATGAACGAGTGTCACGATCTCAAGGCCTTCTGGCAGACCTCTGACTCATTCCCCTCTCATTCGGCACAGTAGAAGCATCAAACAAGGTTCCAAAGAGTGTTAACATCTAGTGGAAGCCTTAGGAAGTGCAGCATGACCAATATCCCACTGTATCTTAAATAGGGAATGAGTTGAAAATCGACCAACCTCAGAATTCCCACTTCCTGGTTGGATTTCTTCATAGGTTTTTGCCTGCCATATGAGTTCTGTTATACTCACCTCACAGTAGAAGCATCAAACAAGGTTCCAAAGAGTGTTAACATCTAGTGGAAGCCTTAGGAAGTGCAGCATGACCAATATCCCACTGTATCTTAAATAGGGAATGAGTTGAAAATCGACCAACCTCAGAATTCCCACTTCCTGGTTGGATTTCTTCATAGGTTTTTGCCTGCCATATGAGTTCTGTTATACTCACAGACATCATTCAAACAGTTTTAGAAACTACTCATTATAAATGTTGATGAAAATTCAAGTGTTATGCATGGAACTTTAGATACACTTCTCCTTAATGCAACCGCTGTGTCAGATTTCAAAAAACTTTATGGAATAAGCATAATCTGAGAACAGCGCTCAGAGCCCGAACCAGCCAGAGAAACATCCTCCATGTTGGGTAGTCAACATTATTCATAAATAGCATAATAAATATTCACTTACCTTTGATGATCTTCATCAGAATGCATTCCCAAGAATCGCATTTCCACAATAAATGCTTGTTTTGTTCGATAATGTCCAACATTTATGTCCATTTATGTCCAATAGCATCTTTTGTTAGGGCGTTTGGTAAACAAATCCAAAAGCGCGATCTGGTCCAGTTGGACGAAACGTTCAAAAAGTTATATTACAGGTCGAAGAAACTTGTCAAACTAAGTATAGAAACAATCTTTAGGATGTTTTATCATAAAAGTTCAATAATGTTCCAACCGGAGAATTCCATTGCCTGTAGAAAAGCAATTGAACGAGAGCTAACTCTCATGTGAAAGCGCGTGACTGAGAACGAGGCTGCAGGCAGACCCCTTAGTCAAACAGCTCCCATCCGGCCCCCCTTCACATGAGCAGCCTGAAACAAAGTTCTAAAGACTGTTGCCATCTAGTGGAAGCCGTAGGAAGTGCAAAATAACCCATATCCCACTGTGTGTTTGATAGGGGTGAGTTCAATAACTACAAACCTCAGATTTCCAACTTCCTGTTTGGATTTTTCTCAGGTTTTTGCCTGCCATATGAGTTCTGTTATACTCACAGACATCATTCAAACAGTTTTAGAAACTTCAGTGTTTTCTATCCAATACTAATAATATGCATATATTAGCATCTGGGACTGAGTATGAGGCAGTTTACTCTGGGCACGCTATTCATCCAAAAGTGAAAATGCTGCCCCCTATCCCAAATAAGTTTTAAGTACTGTTAACTTGAAAATGGCTGGTGATTATGGACCAGATGGCCTTGATTTCCCTCCATGACTTTAATCAGTCAGTTTCTGTCATGAGTGTGTTATTGTGTAAAATCAATACAAATGTGGATGCCATTGAAAAGACAGATCATTCCCAACGAAACCTCACAGATTATGACTCTCTCTCTACATGTAGTGCAGCTGGACCTAGACAGTATTGAGTGGAAATGAGAATATAGGGTTCTGTTAGACTGGGTTTATTGCTGGGTACAGCCGTCTGCAGGGGGAGATAGAAGGTGAGAGAGGAGGGAGGAGATGTAGTCAGGGAGGATATGTTAAGCAGCATTCAGGAGAAATGGCTGACGACATGAAAAGCCAAACACTGGCTTCCTTCTTCACGACAGACTCTGTGTTCTCCTAAAAAGAACCCCTGGCTTTTCCTCTCTCTCTCTCCCTCTTTATCTTTATCCCTCTCTCTCTCTCTCTCTCTCTCTCTCTCTCTCTCTCTCTCGCTCTGTGTTTCTCTATCATTCTCTCTCTCTATCTCTCTCTCTCTGTTTCTCTATCATTCTCTCTCTCATCTCTCTCTCTCTCTCTCGCTCTTTCTCTATCATTCTCTCTCTCCATCTCTCTACCTCTCTCTCTCCCTCTCTGTTTCTCTATTCTCACTCTCTCTGAATCCCTAGCTCTTTCTCTCTCTCCTTCCTTCTCTCCCTGTAATTGTCTCTGTCATCTCCCACTACCTCTCCTCCTGCTCCCTCCCGCGAGCATGTACTCGTTCTCTCCTGCTACCTCTCCCTCCCTCTATCACTCGCTCTACCACTAGAAAAGCCTCTAATGGTAGCTATTTCACTATCAACCTAGCTGATAGAAACAGACTCATGTGTAAAGGCTCAAATGCAGGAAGGTAGGAACACAGAAAACAATGAGATGTTGATAATTGTGTTGTAGTTCTAGTGGTTTCTTCTATCTCAGTGTCGATGCAGGAAAGGAGTGAGTGACAATACCAGGTTATGGGCTCAGTGTGGGAAAGGTGTAAGACATATGTAATGGTAAAATACTGAGACATCTGAGCCTAATACAGACCCACAAAGGTACACGTACACACCAAATGTTTGCACGTACCGTACGGTTAGCCTCATCTGGTTTATTTAGACATGCTGACTGACTGACTCACTGACTGACTGACTGACTCACTGACTGACTGACTGACTGACTGACTGACTGACTGACTGGCATACGGACTAACTGACTGACATACGGACTAACTGACTGGCATGCTAACTGACTGACATACTGACTGACTGACTGACTGACTTACATACTGACTGACTGACATACTGACTAACTGACTTACATACTGACATACTGACATACTGACTAACTGACTTACATACTGACTGACTGACTGACATACGGACTAACTGACTGGCATGCTAACTGACTGACTGACATACTGACTGACTGACTGACTGACTTACATACTGACTGACTGACATACTGACTAACTGACTTACATACTGACATACTGACATACTGACTAACTGACATACTGACTAACTGACTTACATACTGACTGACTGACTGACTATCTGACTTACATACTGACTGACTGGCATGCTAACTGACTGACTGACATACTGACTGACTGACTGACTGACTGACTGACTGACTGACATACGGACTAACTGACTGGCATGCTAACTGACTGACTGACACACTGACTGACTGACTGACTGACATACGGACTAACTGACTGACATACGGACTAACTGACTGGCATGCTAACTGACTGACTGACATACTGACTGACTGACTGACTAACTGACTTACATACTGACTGACTGGCATGCTAACTGACTGACATACTGACCGACTGACTGACTGATTGACTGACATACGGACTAACTGACTGGCATGCTAACTGACTGACTGACATACTGACTGACTGACTGACTAACTGACTTACATACTGACTGACTGGCATGCTAACTGACTGACATACTGACCGACTGACTGACTGATTGACAGACATACGGACTAACTGACTGGCATGCTTACTGACTGACTGACATACTGACTGACTGACATACTGACTAACTGACTTACATACTGACTGACGACTGACTGACTTACATACTGACTGACTGATGTTATTGGTTTGTAGGTATCTCCGTGGTTGAGTGTCGGTGATTTATTTGGACTACAGAGCACCTAGTGAATTCAGCTCCAGATGCTTGCCACTGCTACTCATGAAGAGGAGGAACCTACTCCTGCAATAATTCAATCTGGCCTCCAGGGGGCTCTGTTCTGTTTCAAACTGAACCTCAGACCTTCAGATGGGTAAAGTCGTCCGAAGAACGAGCTTGGGTAGCAGTAGTAAGTGGTGATGATAGAACCAATGTTTTTCATTGCACTGGTAACATCAGCCATCGACCAAGAAGAAAATAGGAGGCAAAACTATACTGTCATGAACAGCCTCCTTCCAAATACATATATAGGACCTGAATTGGAGAATATCTGACTCTTACATCCAAGAGCAGTGTGCTAGAGTAGACCTGAGGTCTGAGCTATCCAGGATCCTTGGGAAGTCCCTGCCACATTGAAGTTGACATTTAAAATGGTTAAGGTAAGGGTTAAGGTTAGGTAAGCATTATGGTCAAGGTTAGGGTAAGGGTAAGGGTAAAGATGAGTAAAGGCTCTATGGTCTGGGGTAAAGGTTAGGCTTAGGATTTAAGGTAGGGACTTCCCAATGATACAGGTTGGTGCTGACCGTAGTAGACCTGACCGCTATTGGACCAATAGTGAACTCTTTTGACCAATAGGGGGAGCTCATATGGAACTATGCTCATAGAAATCTGGACAACAGTTCAGCATCTCTTTGTAGAATTATACTCTCTCTCTCACACACACACACACACACACACACACACACACACACACACACACACACACACACACACACACACACAATACCAAGCCCACGCCTCTAATATCATTATGTATGCCAAATGTTGGAGATCTGTGAAGGTTCTTAACCTTCTATGAAAACATTTAACTTAGCAAATAAACCTCTGTGACTTCCTTCTTCTAATACAATGACAACATTAGTCAAATATGAAACATCAAGACAAACTCATATTAGTTCTGTGTTTTTTCACTTTTATTTGTGTTTCCCCCAAGTTCCCACAATACACCACAAAGATTTCTGTCCAATAATTAATATATTCATGTATACATATAATAATAGTGACATAAAAAAAACATTTCACAATACAAAAGACAATATTAAATATGTAGATTTTCAGTTGCATGTCAAAATGTTGATTCTTTTTTTCTTCATTTAACATGCCTTCAATATATAAAAATAGAATTCTGATTGATTAAGTTTATATACATTTACTTCATATAAATATAAGAATACAAATGTATTTTTAAAATACAAAGATAAATACAGTCACATTGTGTACATTGTGTACCAAACAAGAAAATACAAACATTATTTGGATATTTAGCATTCACAAAACACAAATACGTTAGAAATGCAACTTTAACGACAATTGCAGGTCTATGTCTTTCGTTGGTTTCTCTTTTCTTTTTTCCTACCCAGACTCCTCAGCTCCCCCTCCATAGACATGGCAGGACTCCTGACAGGAAGACAGGAAGTTGGAGGTCAGAGTTCAAAGGTGGAGGGTATGTAGTGTTGTCTAGCTCTGCCGGACATCCTGTAACAATTTGTTGATCTCAGCCACCAGCTCGCTGGCGTCCATCAGCTCATGCCGGCTGTCGCTCCTCTTCCCCTGCAGGTGTCCCAGCTGCCCCAGCACCGAGTCAAACTCATCCTCCTCAAAGTTCTCTGGGATCTCCTCCATGGCTGGGAGCCACTTACCGCATGGCCCCGGGAGGGGAACAGGGATGGGGGCAGGGGCCAGGAAGGGTGCCACCAGGGTGGGGCTGACCAGGGCAGTGAGGAGAGGGCTGTTCTTGGGGGTGGGGGCGTGGTGGCCGTGTCCATTCTGAGGGCTGTTTTTAGGGACGGCCTGGTTGTGGTGGTTGTTCTGGGGGCTGAGCTTGGTGCTGGGTTTGAGGGTGTGGTAGCTACCATTCTGGGGGTGTGGTTGGCCTGAGGGCCCAATGCTAGAGCCGGGGTTCTGGAAGTGGGTATTGGCGGCCCATGCTGCAACACCTTGCTGGTGGGCGGCAGCACTGGGCTTACCTGGCAGATGACCCCTCCTCCTGTCCAGTGACCCTGTCATGGGGACACCTACACCCCCCATACTTGTACCTGCCTTTTGTGTCTCGCTGACCTGGATATAAGAGTCCAGCGATGGGGGGAGGAGCCTCTGAAACACACTGCTCATCTCTGACAACAGGGACGTGGTTCCACACAGGTCCTCCTCCTCCTCCCCCTCCTCTCCCCCCTCTGCCTCCTCGGCCTCCTCCTGGTTGTCCTTGCCGAAGGTGGAGAAGCTCTGGTTGCTGCGTTCTACGTGAGGGTGGTCGGGGTCGGAGGGCTGGGGCGGCTCCTGGGGATCACTGGCCTGGCGGGGGTCCTCTCCTGGGATGAAGAGGTTGCTGCGGTAGTCAGAGGAGGCTGGGGAGAGCAGGGGAGGCATCCAGCACTGGTCAGAGTGACCCAGGACACGACACTCCTCAGTGCACAGTCTCATCGCTACAGCGAGAGAGGGAGAGAGACGTGGTCAGGGATACAGAGTCACAAGGCACTGCACAGGGAGATGAAATACATAGGAGGCCATGCATTTCTACATACACAGACCATAGATTGTTCTGGGTATTACTGTTCTTTGTTGATAGACTTTTGATGAGGGGAGATGGTGATGAGTCGGCATAGAACTGGGAGTGGTTTTGAAGGGAGGAGATGAAAGATTGTCTTTCATAGCCTTTTAACATCAAACATTGTCCATTCATGTTAAAACACAGTTCTGTGATCTGCGTACAAACATGGGTGGAAATCTAAGATAATTAGATAGCATATCACGCTGCAGGAGAGAGCACACTACCTTCAACATTAACATATCGACACAATTCACTGGACCAGATCAATGGCCACTATTACTCTTTCAAAAGAATCTGCTTAAAAACCTGCATTTTTCCCTTTTGAAATTGTGTCTATTCAATATTAAATCTTCAAATGAAAAATCTCTGTAGAATAAATTATACAAATCAAATATGCCAAGTTAAAGCCTTCATTACAGACCGCTGGCTAGTCACTCATGCTATTCAGGGACTTCATTACCCTCTCATTACCATGAAAAGACCATTTATAATACATCTTAGAGCTGATGAAGGAAGAGTGCATTGGGGAGCATTGGAAAAACAGCAGCCGCAGCCATGTAGGCAGGCAGCATATTGCCTTCCCCGCTGATGAAAGGCAAAAATAAAAGATGAACCGGACTGATTTACAAAAACAGCCTTTCAAAGCTGTTGAAAAACCCACTCCAACCACCTCTGCCTGCCTGTGAACTGCCCAGCTGACTGCCTGGCTGCCTGATCGCACACTGAAATAATTGTGTTATGGAGGAGATGAGAGCTTTTTCTCGTTAGAGAAACGGGTGATAATTCTGCCTCTTTTCTCCCTCCACAGTCCCATCCAGTCCCAGGCACTGTGCTGATAAACAGCTGGGGAGTGGATCTCTCAGAGGTGTTGGGGATGAGGGTGATTGATAGTTGTGGTGAGAGGTGAGGTGGTGTGATAATGTGTGTTGTGGTGGGGCATAGCTCAGTGGTGACCTGTAGTGTAGGGTAAAGGCTAAGATGGGTGAGAGGAGGGATATGGTGAAAAGGGTGAGGATGGTATACCTGCATGCAGTCATTGTTGGTATAGTTCAGTAAAGAACAAGGGTATAGGGTAAGAGGCTGATATATAGAGGGGAGAGTGTTGTAGGCTGAAGGGTGAGGGTTTTGAGGTGAGGTGAGAGGGGTGATGAGTTGAATGGTGTATACCTGCATGCGGATGCTGTGGATGTGGTCTGTGTTGGCCGTCATGAGGGTATAGCTCATTAAAGGCCTCACCCAGGAGCCTGTCGATGGGGGACTCTCGTCCTGCCTCGTAGTCACTGTCCCCAGCCTCGCTGTCGCCACGACCACTGTCCTTCAGACTAAACTTGTCCATGTCGTTCAGAGCATACCTGGAGACGGAGAGAGGAAATGATGGTTCAACTTCCATTAGAAAACAACATTGGAGGATGGTTCAAGGCTTATGCATATCAAAACGATAGTACAGTGAATTCTCTAGTGGCGAAGGTTTGTGCATGCAATTATCAAGTGTTATTAAGGTTGAGTACTAAAATAGAACAAAGCACATAAGCCTACGAGGGAATACAGCCAAAAGCTTTTTAGGAATATGTAAAGCATTGTAGGATATGCCTTAGAGCCTTACTGAGTTATGCCCACGTACATTCTGATTCCCTTCAGGTGTGTTTATTTTAAGGTGCAGTTAGATGGTGTTAATACCTGTAGCTCCTGGTGTATTTGTTGCCACGGAAACTGGGTCTTGGCTGGTACTGGCCCTGATGGAGCATGGACAGAAGCTGTGAGACTTGCTACAATCGAAAAAGAAAATGTAAAAAAAAAAGAATGAAAGGAATGAATGAATAAATGAATACTGATGGGAGCAGACAGGCACAAGGACACGAGGTGGATGGATGTTGATATGACGTGATATGTTCTAAAACATGAGATGATCACTGGATATAAGGGATGGAGTACTGAACATACCACAACATCGGGGACAAATTCAGAACAAATACTGAATATGAAATATAAAACGCAAAAATCATAATGATAAACATTGTTCAATTTCTATATCACCATAATACAAGACAAGGCCAAAACTCAGTCCTTCTTTATTCTATAGATCCATAGTTGATGTGGGTCTATTTTAATCCAAAGACATTTATGTGATTCAAGACTACCATTAGTAGATAACATATTCATATTCATAAACCATCTACTAATACTGTACTAAGGACATGAACTTAGACATTGTTTCGCTCTCTCTCATCTTACTTCGACAGGGGGTGTGGCGTGGGCCAGTTCCAGAGCGAAGTTCTCTGCGACGTGATTGGAGGAGATGGTGACCAGGCTGTTGAGCGACTGGCGGCTGTGGTGGCTCTGCCTGCTACCCATGGTGCCCCTCTCTGGGGCGGGTGAGGCAGAAGGTGAGTGTGGGTGTGCCCGTATGGGCAGGGTTCCATTGACAGTGGGGACCAGGGTGATGTCTCCCTTGTGGATCTGCCTAGAGGGCTTCTTGGGGTGGTTCTGGTACGTGTTCTCAGCCACCCTGCAGTTGTACGAGTTGTGGGGGTCCTTTTTCTCTCTGTTGCAGCGTGCTGTGGCGAACATCACCATGACCACCAACAGCAGGGCACACACAGCCCCCAGGGAGATGATGATGATGAGGGAGAGGTCCAGGAGGGAATGGTTGGGGCCCGTGGGGAGGCCTGGGGGTAGGAAGTCCATATTCTCCTGGAGGGAGAGGCGGAGCAGGGCCCCGGTGGACAGGCGGGTGGTGCCCCTATCCTGCACCTCCACTCTGATCTCCAGCACATCCTTGGGAACCCCCTCCAGACTGCCGTTGGTCCGCAGCTCGCACCGCCGAGCATCCATCACAAACAGGCCCTCCTCGTTGCCCCCGACGATGGAGCAGCTCAGCTCACTGTTGATGCCAGTGTCACGGTCAGTGGCCTTGACAATTGTGACCAGCTGACCGGCGGAGGCGTGTCTCCAGAGGAGGAGGTCGGCGGTGTGGTTACGTAGGAGCGGGGACTGGATGACGGGCGGGTTGTCGTTGTCGTCTAGCACGGTCAGAAGGACGGTGGCATTGGAGGATAGGGGGGGGTTCCCTCCGTCCCGTGCTTGAACGGTGAAGGAGATGCGGCTGACGTCCTCGTGGTCGAAGCTCCGTAGGGCGTAGATGGCGCCGTTGGACGGGTCGATGGTGACGTAGGTGGAGATGGGGCTTCCCTGGACCAGAGTGTCCACCACCGTGTAGGTCACCTGGCCGTTGGTGCCCAGGTCAGGGTCAGACGCGACCACTGTCATCAGGTAGGCCCCGGGAGAGTTGTTCTCTGACTTGTAAACCTCGTAGCGACTCTTCTCAAAGCGGGGCGGGTTATCGTTTTCATCCAACACCTGCACCGTGAAGTGTTTGATGGTGGAAAGGCTTGGAGAGCCGCGGTCCTCAGCTATGACCGTTAGACTGTACTCTGACCTCTTCTCTCTGTCCAGAGACACATTGGTCAGGATCATGTAATTCTTCTCATAGGTCTTCTGCAGCCGGAAGTGCCCATGGCCGTGCAGGCGACACACCACGTCGCCATTGAGCCCTGCGTCACTGTCGTCCACGCGCACCAATGCTATGAAGGTGTCCACCGGCGCGCCCTCCGAGATGTAGGCCACTTCCTCCTTACCGGGAGTCATGAGGTTAATGTTGATCTCCGGTTTGTTATCGTTCACGTCCACCACTTTGATTACGGTTTTACAAAGTCCTGGGATGGAGTTAGGACCCAGATCCTGCGCCTGAATGTCCAACTCATAAGATGACGTAGTTTCATAGTCCACTTTTTTAATCAGAGTAACTTGGCCATTTTCAGGGTTCATTTTAAACGTCTCCAGTATTTTGGGAGAGATATGACTGCTGAAAGAGTAAACTATTTTACCGTTAGTGCCCTCATCCGGATCTGTGGCGTTCAAATCAATCAGTAGAGTCCCAAGTGGTGAGTTTTCCAGGAGATTAATAACGTACACCTGCTCATCAAAAACCGGACTGTTGTCGTTGGAGTCTGAGATGCTTATCTTGAGCAGAGTGGAGCCGGACTTCGGGGGGACTCCATTGTCCGAGGCCGTTAGCTGCAGCTGGTAGCTGGACTGCACCTCCCTGTCCAGCTCTTTCACCACCACCAGCTCTGCATATTTGGCACCGTCGGTTCTGGTCCTTATGTCGATTTTGAAAAAGTTATTCGGCGTCAGAGAGTAAGAGTAAAGGGAGTTATCTCCCACGTCAGGGTCGGTGGCGCTGTCCAGCGGGATGCGGTTTCCCACAGAGGCGCTCTCGGAGATCTCAATGGGGATGATGGCACGGGAGAACTGTGGCGAGTTATCGTTTATGTCTAAGACTTCCACCTCGACGTGGAACAGCTGGAGGTATTCAGTGGGAAGAGTGACAACGTCAAATTCGATAGAACAGTTTAGGTTCTTTTCACAAAGCTTCTCCCGGTCAATCTTGGTCCCTATGGTGATTTCACCGTCTTCCTCCCGAACCGACAGAAATGGAGTGCTCCCCCTCTGCATAGCACGGAACCGAAAGGACAGTGAACTCGGTAATTTAGACAGAACATCCGCCACGTCCTCCTTTAGCCTTGCAATCACTGTGCCCACTTTTTGCTCTTCATAAACTTTATATTTCAAAGTCTTACCAGAAACGGCCTGCATAATTACAACCAAAAATAATAATAGCGCAGTGGAAAATACTATATTTCCTTTGGGTGTGTTCATTTTGGCACCCATCTTCAGCACCCGGGATGGGGCTACACTACCACGGAGGAGCAAGGTTTAAAAAAAGATGCTCTCTCAAAAGTCTAGCATGTTAAATCCCTTCAGTAAGTCATCTTTGGTGAAAAGTCGTGCAAGTCGACTGGAGGATGAAGATTTGAGAACTCAAAATCAACCGGGTCGGAGTTTTCTTTTGGCTCCAATTTTACACCAAACACACCAACTCAAATGCAGTGTTTTTCTTGCTGTTGTGATCTGTTGCATACATCCACTTAAGCCCCGGTCTGTGTGTGTGAGTGTGCGTCTGGAAATCTGAGCGGTGAGAAAAGGCGTAGCTCCGTTTGCTGTGCGCTCTGCTCTGTCGCGCGCTCCTGCGGTCTGTCTCGTCTACAGACTGGCCCTCATAGCCCGCCCCTCACCCAAACTGCGTCTTTTTCCTCCGCTCACACAAAAAGTCACCCCAGCCCCCCTCCCCTCTCCTTTACACCCCTCCCTAAATCAAGTGCTGCCCCTTCGCTGCCTCCAGGGTGTCCATTCACAACACAGAGGGGGCCTTGATTCCAGAAGCCGGGAGGACCAGCCCAAAGACGTAGTTTTAATGTGTGCCACAACAATAAGGGCTGCTTATTCAGGGAGAACTTTAAACATGGCCAAATTGACCCATGGCTGCCTCGGCACTCGCATATTGTTATAGCTGCAATTCACAAAAGTGTGCCACTGTCAGATTGACTATGCTAAAACATAATCATAACACTCCAACATGAAATATGATCAAGCATTTAAACGTTCCATATATGGGATGGGATGAGATACACCGCAACATAGCCCTGCTTGAATTGTACGTGCTGGTTATGAGCATCTGTAATGGCAATAAAAAAATCTAAACATATTTTGAGGTGAATGTCATATGTGGTTGTTTCATATATTTAGCCTAACTGGAGAACATTGGACACAATATATATAATGGGGTATTCAAGTGGGTCACAGTGGATACAATATGAATTCCAAATTCATGTTCCTAAAGTCGTGGTGATCAAAAGGTTGCATAGGCTCACATTGTATCTTTCAAGCCACCAGAGTGGAGAGAAAAATATAAGAGTGAATGTTTGTGGATCCAAGACTTGCACTTTACTGAGTGAGAAGACCTCTGCGCGCCCTCGTGGCGCATGTGGCACATTTCTGAAAGGATTCCCTCCAGTTGAGTGTGCCTCACGGCAGGTCACGCCGGCGGACGCTTTTATACCCTGCATAATACTGTTTTACAACCTCCCATCCCTGATCCGGCTGAATTATCATCCTCAAACTCGCACGCAGAGTGCAAACACGAGCAACTGGAGCTTTAAGAAGGCACCGGGCCATCTGGCGCGAGGTTCAGACAACCCAAACTCATAATTAGTCCTAGATCTGTCCAGGCCCCGCGAGCCTCGGATAGAAACACTACCAGAGAATTGACGCCCTTTCGATGCGATTCAGAAATAATGCAATGCCGTTTCCTCGCGCCTTGCTTTGATAAATATCTCCAAAACATTTTCTAGACTCCACCGGTTGGCCCCATTTAGTGCACAATTAGACACAAGTGGCAAACGTATTAAATCCCACCAAGCTATATTTGATGTGTTAACCCGGAGCACCAAGGTATTCCGATGGTAATTTTAGCCCATTGGACAAAACCATTTATTTCTATTCGCTCTGTAAAGTAGGATAGAGCATATTTACAGAGGTTCCCTTGCTGCATTTACATTCCTGGGGTGACTCGTGGGAAAAAGCATCAGAGATGCGCGAGCTCTCTCCGCCATCTGTCCCCGTGCACACACATGGACATTGATTCAGCAGAGCTGCAAATCAATAAAGCCCTCTCCCTAGTGATTCAGCACATACTAGACAAATACCAGATAATGAACACATTTATGTGGTTGATTTTAGAATTTACTGTATAAGATCCCCACATACAGTAGAGTGTGGCATTAGAACAACATAAATGTGACCCAGATATTCGTTTTAGATGCGTAAAAAAGGTCCTATACGCAGCATCCAAAACAAGCGCTCAAACTGGTGCCAAATTATTTTGGGCGGTCTCTGGGAATGCAAGAGCAGCAATGTAGACTGTTCTCTCACGAGGGCAGACGTGCCCCCTCTGTGTGAAAGGTTATAGGGAGCCCGGGTGAAAAGGCCCCGTTAACGTTTAACAAAGTTAGACATGGGCCGGTGCCTCGATTCTCTCCATCTCACCCGGCTCTGAGAAAACCCCGAGCGAGCTTGAAGTGCCCTAATATCATTACTGCAGTGTGGAATGCAGGCTAATCACATTTCCTCCACAAAGAAGACAAACACAGCGCGAGCTTTAACAAGAACGGGTTTAATTCGAATAAACACTAAATCAAGGCGGTATGTTTGCAGAAAGCAGATGCAAACTCAGTACACGCACGTATCTAGGCGTATGTGTGTTAGGGACGCTTTAAACTCTCTCTCTCTCTCTCTCTCTCTCTCTCTCTCTCTCTCTCTCTCTCTCTCTCTCTCTCTCTCTCTATATATATATATATATATATATATATATATATATACAACGTCTATGTTATCATTATGTTGGGCATAGATGGCAGATGCTGCGACAAAACAGTTTCAAACCCGAAATGTCATATGCCACAGTGGGCAAGAACATACAGTTATAAGAACTCTGCTACATAGGAATTATATGCCAAACACAGATATGTATGTTTCAGTGTTGACATGTAAAAGAATCAGATGCAGATCTCAAAGCAATGTATTTGTATAATGCAATTACCTAGACTATAGCTCGCCAATAGCTGCCCTACATAATGATCTCACATTTAACACAACTGTAGACGCAATACTATGCTAAAATTCTGTTGTGGGTTTCAAGCTGCCTATATTAATTCAGAAAATGTTCCATTGTGTTAATTTTGGCGACAGTATGGCCTGCTCATATGGCGCACTCTTTGGATGGAGAGGGGGTGCAGTGATTCAGCCCACTGGGGCCGTAAAGTTACTACTGGGAGCCTAGAGAGAGGAGAGAGCTGTGGGAGGGAGAGCTGCACTTTGTCATTGAAATGATGGAGATCTCGATGACAAAAGCGCTTAGCAGGTGGAAGCAGGCCGCCCCGGGGTTCACCGAAAACCTTCGGGGAAGCTGCCCGAGAGCCACTCACAAAAGCAATCACAAAAGGGAAAGTTTCTCCCCTCCCCCGTTCGGTGCGACAGCCGGAGGAATGCTCCTGATCCTGCGCGCGCCGGGGTCGCGGGCGTTTGTAAAGGCATGCGAGCATCTGCCGCCTCCCTCTCTCATTATCGTTCTGTTAGCTCGGCTCTCTCATGAGGAAAGGAAAGGCTTGGGGAGAGCTGGGTGAATAGGGAAGAAGCACGGGTCTCTTCCGTGTGGCCTCGTGACAATGCTTGTTGTTATTCATCCGCTGCAAGAATCGTTGTGGTAACTGGGGGGGGGGGGGGGGTATTGCCATAAGACACGTGCAGCAGGGCGGGTATATGTCTCACACGAAGATGGCCACGGTTGTATAAATAGTTACAATAGTTTCCTCTGTCATTCAAGGTGGACCACGCAAAGTTTATAACAACTTGTATCAACATTTACAGCAGGAATGCTTTCTTTGAAGACATTCCAGTGACTTGGTTCGAATGAATGGCATGGAATTAGTCAAGTCTTTCATCATCCCCAGATACAACGTTTTTACATATGCATTACTTCACCGAGGCCTATTATTTACCAATAATTACAGTTTGAAAATAGGCCTATCCAGATTATGGTAACAACACAATGCATACCCACAATTTCATTAACGATGTCATGTTTTAGAGACATCAAATGTAGAATCATTTTTGAATGTATGTATCTGAGTAGTCACACAGCCCACATAAACATGTGTTTTAATCTGTGCCACAGTGTCCATGCCTTAGTCCTTATAGGATCACCAGTCTGGAGACAAGGCAGAAGGGCCCAAACAGATTAGACTATGTGATAGTGTTTTATGTCTGTGTGGGCTTCTGCTTGTCCTTTCTTTATAATAACACTGCACCCTCTCGCACACTTTCTCTCTTCTCACCCTCATTCAATCTCTCAGACCTTCGCCCTCTGAGAGGACAGTCATCATACTGTATCTTCCATGGCCGTATATACTGTCTGCTCTTCTCTACAGCGCCTTGTGCGCCATCTCTGTGAGCTGAGAGATAGAGAGAAAGAAATACCAGCAACCACTGAGAAATACAGTACCACGGAGACCACTGATGCTCTTCTCCAAAAATAAAATGCACGTAAGTACAGGAACCAGTAGTGTAAGGTTCTGTGTTTATTTTCTTAGTCTACCTTGTGTTCTGTTTCGTTGTGTTCTTGAATGTAGTGTTGTTTCTTTGTGTCCGTGTTCTTGAACGTAGCCCTGTCTTTCATTTTTGTTCATTGTATAATATAATAATCCCCTGCCGCGCTCTGCGTGTGAATCTACACCTTTTTCTCCCTGATTATTCATGACAGTTAGACATTAAGGTATTGCTTCATAGATGTTCACTAACACTACACTCTTAAAAAAATGGTTCCAAAAGAGTTCTTCTGCTCTCCCCATAGGAGAACACTTTTTGGTTCCAGGTAGAACCCATTTTGGTTTCAGGTAGAACCATTGTGCTTTTATTTGCATATTGGGGACAGGTGAGGCTGATTGGATCATTAAGGTGACAAGTTGCACCTGGGTTTGGGATCAACTAGGAGATAAAAGTTCCTGGTGCCCCCAGTCCAGGCTCTCTCTCTCCACAAGCACCATTTTGTTTTGTGATTTGGTTGATTATGTTTATTTATTTATTAGGTGCACCCTTCAACACTTACACACATTCATCCATGCATCTCCATTACACCCCTCACATGCCTACTTTCAAACTTCGCAGGTTAGTTTTCCTTCATAGTTTTATACTTTGTCAGTTATTTAATAACCATTTCTGTTACTCCTTCACTGCCAATGTGTGGACTCCATTTGCTTGTCACCATCTAAGAGCCAGGTTGTGATACATGTGCAACCCTCTATGGAAAGGGTTCTACATGGAACCCAAAAGCGTTTTTACCTGGAACCAATATGGATTATCCAAAGGGTTCTACATGGAACCCAAAAGGGGTTTTACCTGTAACCAATATGGATTATCCAAAGGGTTCTACATGGAACCCAAAAGGGTTTTTACCTGTAACCAATATGGATTATCCAAAGGGTTCTACATGGAACCCAAAAGGGTTTTTACCTGTATGTCACGCCTTGGTCTTAGTATTTTGTGTTTTCGTTAATTAGTTGATCAGGCCAGGGTGTGACATGGGTTTATGTTGTTGTATTTCATAGTGGGGTTTTTGTAGTATTTGGGATTGCGGCTGAGTAGGGGTGTTGTATAGGCTTGGCTGCCTGAGGCGGTTCTCAATCAGAGTCAGGTGATTCTCGTTGTCTCTGATTGGGAACCGTATTTAGGTAGCCAGGGTTTCACTTTGTATTTCGTGGGTGATTGTTCCTGTCTCTGTGTAGTGTTCACCAGATAGGCTGTAATAGGTTTCACGTTCCGTTTTGTTGTTTTTTTGTATTTATAAGTTATTTCGTGTACGTTATTTGTTCCATTAAAGAACATGAGTAACAAATACACTGCATTTCGGTCCGACTTTCTTTCGACAAACGAAGAACGCCGTTACAGAATCACCCACCACACACGGACCGAGCAGCGTGTTAACAGGCAGCTGGAGCAGCGAAGGGAGGACGTTATGGACAGCAGAGGCTTGGAGTATACGACGTGGGAAGAAATAGACAGGTGGGCGGCCGACCCAGAGAGAGTGCCGGAGCCCGCCTGGGATTCGCTGGAGCAGTGCGAAGAGGACTATAGGATAATGGAGTCGAAAAGAGTGACACGGCGGCGCAGAGCGAAACCAGAAAATCAGCCCCAAAAATGTCTTGGGGGGGGGGGGCTCAGAGGGAGAGTGGCTGAGTTAGGAGACAGACCTGAGCCAACTCTCCCTGTTTATCGTGAAGAGCCAAGGAGGAGACCAGAACCGGTGTTGGAGGTGAGCGAAGCAGAGACTGTGAAGGAGTTAATGGGGAAATTGGAGGAGAGAGTAATGAGGGAGTTGCTAGTTTGGTGCTTTAGGTATAACATTCGTCCGACGGAGCGTGACGGGGATTTAATGGCACCTGGGTCAGCGCTCCATACTAGTCCTGAGGTGCGTGTTAGTCGGCTGGTGAAAAATGTGCCAGCCTCACGCAGTAGGCCTCCTGTGTACCTACCTAGCCTTGCACGTCCTGTGCCAGTCCTGCTCTCAGGCTCTCCAGTGCACCTTCACGGTCCAGTCCATCCTGTGCCACCTTCACACACCAGTCCTCCGATGGTAGCTCCCCGCACCAGGCTTCCTGTGCGTGTCCTCGATCCAGTACCACCAGTTCCAGTACCACGCACCAGGCCTTCAGTGCGCCTCGCCTGTTCAGCGCAGCCAGCGCTTTCTCCCTCTCCTGCGCTGTCGGAGTCTCCCGCCTGTTCAGCGTTTCTAGAGCCTTCCTCCTCTACAGCGCTGCCGGAGCCTCCTGCCTGTTCGGAGCAGCCTGAGCTGCCAGTCTGCATGGAGCAGCTAGAGCTGCCAGTCTGCATGGAGCAGCTAGAGATGCCAGTCTGCATGGAGCAGCTAGAGCTGCCAGTCTGCATGGAGCAGCCAGAGCTGCCAGTCTGCATGGAGCAGCTAGAGCTGCCAGTCTGCATGGAGCAGCCAGAGTTGCCAGTCTGCATGGAGCAGCTAGAATACCAGTCTGCATGGGGCAGCCAGAGCTGTCAGTCTGCATGGAGTTGCCAGTCTGCATGGAGTTGCCAGTCTGCAAGGAGCTGCCAGTCTGCATGGAGTTGCCAGTCTGCATGGAGTTGCCAGTCTGCATGGAGTTGCCAGTCTGCATGGAGTTGCCAGTCTGCAAGGAGCTGCCAGTCTGCAAGGAGCTGCCAGTCGGCAAGGAGCTGCCAAAGCTGTTAGTCTGCATGGAACAGTCAGAGCTGTCAGTCTGCAAGAAGCCGCCAGAGCTGTCAATCTGCATGGAGCAGCCAGAGCCGCCAGTCAGCGTGGAGCAGCCAGAGCCGCTAGTCAGCATGGAGCAGCCAGAGCCGTCAGTCAGCATGAAGCAGCCAGAGCCGTCAGACAGCCAGACTCTTCCAGATCTGCCAGTCAGCCAGACTCTTCCAGATCTGCCAGTCAGCCAGACTCTTCCAGATCTGCCAGTCAGCCAGACTATTCCAGATCTGCCAGTCAGCCAGACTATTCCAGATCTGCCAGTCAGCCAGACTCTTCCAGATCTGCCAGTCAACCAGACTCTTCCAGATCTGCCAGTCAACCAGACTCTTCCTGATCTGCTTTTCAGCCAGACACTTCCAGATCTGCCAGTCAGCCAGACTCTTCCAGATCTGCCAGTCAGCCAGACTCTTCCAGATCTGCCAGTCAGCCAGACTCTTCCAGATCTGCCAGTCAACCAGACTCTTCCCGCCAGTCAGCCAGGATCTGCCGGATTCAACTGCCTGGCTGGGCTTCATCTCAGTACTGGGCTTCCTCTCAGTACTGGGCTTCCTCTCAGTCCCGGGCTGCCCCTCAGTCCCGAGCTGCCCCTCAGTCCCGAACTGCCCCTCAGTCCCGAGCTGCCCCTCAGTCCCGAGCTTCCCCTCAGTCCCGAGCTGCCTCAGTCCCGAGCTGCCCCTCAGTCACGAGCTGCTCCTCAGTTCAGTGGGGTTCTGGGTGAGGACTATTCGGCCATGGTCGGCGGCGAGGGTGGATCATCCCAGGACACGAAGGGGAGGAACTATAACATTTATGGAGTGGGGTCCACGTCCCGAGCCGGAACTGCCACCATGGACAGATGCCCACCCGGACCCTCCCTATGGTTTTGAGGTGCGTCCGGGAGTCTGCACCTTAGGGGGGGGGGTTCTGTCACGCCTTGGTCTTAGTATTTTGTGTTTTCGTTAATTAGTTGGTCAGGCCAGGGTGTGACATGGGTTTATGTTGTTGTATTTCATTGTGGGGTTTTTGTAGTATTTGGGATTGCGGCTGAGTAGGGGTGTTGTATAGGCTTGGCTGCCTGAGGCGGTTCTCAATCAGAGTCAGGTGATTCTCGTTGTCTCTGATTGGGAACCGTATTTAGGTAGCCAGGGTTTCACTTTGTATTTCGTGGGTGATTGTTCCTGTCTCTGTGTAGTGTTCACCAGATAGGCTGTAATAGGTTTCACGTTCCGTTTTTTTTTTTTTTGTATTTATAAGTTATTTTGTGTATCGTCATTTGTTCCATTAAAGAACATGAGTAACCAATACGCTGCATTTCGGTCCGACTTTCTTTCGACAAACGAAGAACGCCGTTACACTGTAACCAATATGGATTATCCAAAGGGTTCTACATGGAACCCAAAAGGGGTTTTACCTGTAACCAATATGGATTATCCAAAGGGTTCTACATGGAACCCAAAAGGGTTTTTACCTGTAACCAATATGGATTATCCAAAGGGTTCTACATGGAACCCAAAAGGGGTTTTACCTGTAACCAATGTGGATTATCCAAAGGGTTCTACATGGAACCCAAAAGGGGTTTTACCTGTAACCAATATGGATTATCCAAAGGGTTCTACATGGAACCCAAAAGGGTTTTACCTGTAACCAATATGGATTATCCAAAGGGTTCTACATGGAACCCAAAAGGGGTTTTACCTGTAACCAATATGGATTATCCAAAGGGTTCTACATGGAACCCAAAAGGGTTTTTACCTGTAACCAATATGGATTATCCAAAGGGTTCTACATGGAACCCAAAAGGGGTTTTACCTGTAACCAATATGGATTATCCAAAGGGTTCTACATGGAACCCAAAAGGGTTTTTACCTCTAACCAATATGGATTATCCAAAGGGTTCTACATGGAACCCAAAAGGGGTTTTACCTGTAACCAATATGGATTATCCAAAGGGTTCTACATGGAACCCAAAAGGGGTTTTACCTGTAACCAATATGGATTATCCAAAGGGCTCTACATGGAACCCAAATAGGGTTTGACCTGTAACCAATATGGATTATCCAAAGTGTTCTACATGGAACCCAAAAGGGGTTTTACCTGTAACCAATATGGATTATCCAAAGGGTTCTACATGGAACCCAAAAGGGGTTTTACCTGTAACCAATATGGATTGTCCAATGGGTTCTACATGGAACCCAAAAGGGGTTTTACCTGTAACCAATATGGATTATCCAAAGGGTTTCTATGGGGACAGCTGAAGAAGCCTTTTAGGTTCTTGATATCACCTTTTTTTCCCCTAAGATTGTAGTGGGGAATAATGTCCTGAGTCAGTTCAGTGCTACCAGTGATGGGTTCTAAATAACCAAATATCCCCACCACACCTCTGCTTAACCATGCGGCAGCTGAGAAACAGTAGCTGTGTTGTGTTTGTTGACCACGTGTCCCTTATTAGGCCTCATTGTCTTGGCTGTGATTACTGTCTCATCTGTTGGGTCCCTTTAGTACGGTGCTGACACCCTGTGAAAGTCCCTTATTAAATAAGTTTATTCAACCTAACGGGCCTATATTCAACCTTTAGGACTGTCTGAAGGACCTCATTGAGTCTGTCTGATAGAGCAACAGGTGTGTAGTGCGGTGTGGTGTGTTGCAGGGCTCTACGTGCTACCATTTTGGTCGCATATGCTCCTAAATATTTTGCTGTGCTACCTGGAATTTTAGTTTGGGTGCAGAAGTGCCATAGAAAAAAATACCCAATATAACATTTAGTGGAAAAGAAAGAAAGGAAAAGGGAGAGCTTCTTCAGGAGATGAGCTTCAAAGGCAGATAGAATTCATATAGGCCCAAGGTAGGCTACATCTCTGTCTTAAAAATCTGATTTTCTGGTGCTCCTTAGCCCTATATTTTGTAATTGCTGGCAATTCGTGTCATGAATATGTCTAATATTTGTCATTGTGCTCCTAGATTTCTTCATGCGCTCCTACATTTTTCAATTTAGGAGCACATATGCTCCTTGTAAAAAATGGCAGCGTAGAGCCCTGTGGTGTGGTATGTAGTTTGTGTTATGTGCCTGCTGCTGTTTATGTGCGGTTTACTTTCTTGGGTTTGAATAGAAAGTGGTGTTCTGTAGCCCTTCACTCTTCAGGTCTGGAAACAAAGAAAACGCTAAAGAGAGATGGCAATAGACTAGTCCTTGTTGTGTACACAAAGAAGCCCTTTCAAAATGACTTCTCATCATAGGTACAGTACCAGTCACACATCTACTCATTCCAGGGTTTTTCTTAGTTTTTACTATTTTCTACATTGTAGAATAATAGTAAACATATCAAAACTATGTAATAACACATATGGAATCATGTAGTAACCAAAAAATGGTTAAACATATCAAAATATATTTTAGATTTCAGATTCTTCAAAGTAGGGACGCTTTGCCTTGATGAGAGCTTTGCACACACTTGGCATTCTCTCAACCAGCTTCATAAGGAATGCTTTTCCAAAAGCCACATATGCTGAACACTTGTTGGCTGCTTTTCCTTCACTCAGCAGTCCAACTCATCCCAAACCATCTCAATTGTGTTGAGGTCAGGTGATTGTGAAGGCCACGTCACCTGATGCAGCACTCCATCAAATCAAATCAAATTGTATTTGTCACATGCACCGAATACAGCAGGTAGACCTTACAGTGAAATGCTTATATACACGCAATTAACCAACAATACAGTTTTTAGAATAAAAATAATAAATAATAATAATTAAAGAGCAGCAATAAAATAACAGTAGCAAGGCTATATATAGGGGGTTCCGGTACAGAGTCAATGTGTGGGGGCACCGGTTAGTCGAGGTAATTGAGGTAGTATGTAAATGTAGGTAGAGGTAAAGTGACGATGCATGGATAATAAACAGAGAGTGGCAGCAGCATATAAATTGGGGGTGGGGTGGGGACAATGAAAATAGTCTGGGTAGCCATTTGAAGCTGTTAAGCTTCGTGCTGCAGCGTAGACTAGTGGTTGGACTAGTAACCAAAAGGTTGCAAGATTGAATCCCCAAGCTGACAAGGTAAATATCTGTCGTTCTGCCCCTGAACAAGGCAATTAACCCACTGTTCCTGGTTCCTAGGCTACTGTTCCTACACCGTCAATAAAAAATAATCCTTTTTGACCTAGATTGGTGCTCCGGTACCGCTTGCTGTGCGGTAGCAGAGAGAACAGTCCATGACAAGGGTGGCTGGAGTACTTGGCATTTTTTGGGGCCTTCCTCTGACACCGCCTGGTATAGAGGTCCTTGATGGCAGGAAGCTGTGTGTTGTTACCTACCCTTACCACCTGTGGGTGGCACATCAGGAAGTCCAGGATCCAGTTTTAGAGGGAGGTGTTTAGTCCCAGGGTCCTTAGCTTAGTGATGAGCTTTGAGGGCACTATGGTGTTGAACGCTGAACTGTAGTCAATGAATAGCATTCTCACATAGGTGTTCCTTTTGTCCAGGTGGGAAAGGGCAGTGTTGAGTGCAATAGAGATTGCATCATCTGTTGGATATGTCGTGGCGGTGTGCAAATTGGAGTAGGTCTAGGGTTTCTGGGTTAATTGTGTTGATGTGAGCCATTACCAGCCTTTCAAAGCACTTCATGGATACAGACGTGAGTGCTACAGATCTGTAGTAATTTAGGCAGGTTACCTTGTTGTTCTTGGGCACAGGGACTATGGTGGTCTGCTTGAAACATGTTGGTCATGCAGACTCGGTCAGGGACAGGTTGAAAATGTCAGTGAAGACTCTTGCCAGTTGGTCAGCGCATGCATGGAGTACACATTCTGGTAATCCGTCTGAACCTGTGGCCTTGTGAATGTTGACCTGTTTAAAGGTCTTACTCACATCAGCTGCAGAGAGCATGATCACACAGTCATCTGGAACAGCTGATGCTCTCATTCATGCTTCAGTGTTGCTTGCCTCGAAGCGAGCATAGACGTTATTTAGCTTGTCTGGTAGGCTCTTGTCACTGGGCAGCTCACGTCTGTGCTTCCCTTTGTAGTCCGTAATGGTCCCACTAAGCGCAAACCAGATAGGATGGTGTATTGCTGCAGAATGCTGTGGTAGCCATGCTGGTTTAGTGTACCTTGAATTCTAAATAAATCACCCACAGTGTCATCTGCAAAGCACCCCCACACCATCACACCACTTCCTCCGTTCTTCATGTTGGGAACCACACGTGCAGAGATCATCCGTGCGCCTACTCTGCATCTCACATAGACACGGGGGTTGGAACCAAAAATCTCAAATTTGGACTCATCAGACCAAAGGACAGATTTCCACCGATCTAATGTCCATTGCTCGTGTTTCTTGGCACAAGCAAGTCTCTTCTTATTATTGTTGTCCTTTAGTAGTATTTGCAGCAATTCAACCATGAAGACCTGATTCACACAGTCTCCTCTGAACAGTTGATGTTGAGATGTGTCTGTTTCTTGAACTCTGTGAAGTGTTTATTTGGGCTGCAATCTGAGGTGCAGTTAACTCCAATGAACTTATCCTCTGCAGCAGAGGTAACTCTGGGTCTTCATTTCCTGTGGAGGTCCTCATGAGAGCCAGTTTCATCATAGCGCTTGAGGGTTTTTGCAACTGCACTTGAAGAAACTTTCAATGTTCTTTACATTTTCGGTATTGACTGACCTTCATGTCTTCAAGTAATGATGAACTGTTGTTTCTCTTTGCTTATTTGAGCTGTTCTTGCCATAATATGGACTTGGTCTTTTACCAAATAGCTCTATCTTTTGTGTATGCATACCTAACAGAGAGAGTGCCAAGAGTGTGCAAAGCTGTCATCAAGGAAAAGGGTGGCGACTTTGAAGAATCTCAAATATAGAATATATATTTGTTTAACACTTTTTTGTTTACTACATGATTCCATATGTTTTATTTCATAGTTGTGATGTCTTCACTATTATTCTACAATATAGAAAATAGTACAAATAAAGAAAAACCCTCAAATGAGTTGGTGTCCAAACTTTTGACTGGTACTGTATGTATTTGAAACAAATACCATGCAAATACTATCCAAGTACTGAGATTCCTGGTCAGCACAACAATGACAAGAAATACAAAAGTTTTCAAAGACCCAGTAGAGAAAGAGAATAGTGCTGTCAAATGCATAGCAAGTATCGGGATTCTAATAGCTTCTTTAGTCTGCGTCAAACACTACTTGAACTCCTCCGGTCGCTAACAGAAGCCTACAGTATTATAAGTATCATACATAGACAATATGACCAATATGATGATCAAAGAAGGAGATTATATGTGGGGTTCCACCCTGCATTCATGTTGTGACGGAGCAAAGCCCCACTCCCTGGTCAACACACATCTGGCATATGCTGTGCTGTTACCCGATCACTACAATATCTCATGCTCGCTTTTCATATCGCAGACAAAGATATCCTGTGTCAGCCAGAGGTGCCCCAGTTTAATAGCTGGGGATCTTCTCTTCCCACGTCACTCTCCTTTTCTCTGTTCCACTCTCTCTGTCTATCTTCAAAGCAAAATTTCTGAGGATTTCCAACAGTTGTGGAACAATGGGAACATTTTGTTGTTCGCAATAGAAAGAATGATCCAATTTCAAATCGTCTTTCTTTGCTTGCTTTCGCTATTAAGTTACAAATAAGTGAAGACAGATTGACTTCCCCTTTCGAAATGAATGTCGATTAAGTATAATACACATCTAACCGCGTTAAAATCAGACTGCCACGTTTCCGTAACTTCCTCCTTAGGCGGTGCTGTTAAATCCTAGATAGCTTGACAACTATCTAGATGGAAGTGTGCCATCTCAATAGATAGCAACACAATACTCCTTTTTAAAGTGTCTCAAAGGTGGGGGATCAACACATGAAGCCAGGACAAAGAAACAACAGCCAACAGCCGCAATGTAGAGGTTCTTTGCTGACCCTTGCTGCATGTGTTTGAGAAGAGAAAGAATGAACAATAGCCCTTCTATATGGGTTGGTTGAATGTTCCCCACATGCAGGGTTTCGGGGTGACATATTTTTGGGGAGTGTTCATTCATTAGGGAAAAGATTTATTACCCCCCTCCCGTCCCCCGTCCCCCAAAAACAGATGTGAAGCAGTCGAGGCGCAGACTCTTTTTGGGGGGTGCTGCTGCTGCCTTGTCATCGGGCGGTGTTGCAGGGGCTAACGCCACGTGTTCCTAATTTTGGGTCATTTCCGTGGAAACTTTTATGGATCCAGATCGCGTTTCTCAGAGCTGCAGACATATCCCCCTCTGTTGTTCTATGAGGTTTAGGGTGGCGTGGTACCCATTTATCTTTAAGGGTGACGTCTAGCCACAACCCTTGTCCTTTAACTTCAGTTTGTAGTCTATTCCTGCAAGACAGGAAGAGATCCCAGCACAAACGCGTTCAACTGTGAAACAATGATTTTTGGATTGAACGTGAACTGCTGCAGTCTGTTTGAAGCCCACTGGATATTTTATGTAGATTTTATGTATTAAAGATGTTTATTTCCGCATCTACATTATATCCTTTATGAGTTTCGACAATCCAAGTCAAAACTCATAAACCATTTACTTGTCGAAATCACATATAGCAACTATTGTGTGCTTATAACGAGTAAGCACTAAGAAAGCGCTTCGAATCGGCAGCTCTGTTTAAGGTCCCTAGCATCCTCAAAGTATCTAGCAGTAGTCACTTCAGAAGGAACTACACAGTCACAGCCACTGCAGTGTAACTCTCTCCTATAAAGCTAGTTACTGCAGGATCTTACTTTATGACCGCAATTAAGCAGGCCAGACAGTAAAAACATGACTTGTGTTTATTATCGGTCCTGGTGGTGTGGAAGGGAAGGGGTACATATTACACGCCTCTATGACTACAGGAGCATAATGGCTTCAAGACCAGTGGTTTATCTGAAGAACTCTGCCTGCTCGGGATCATTGGGGATGAGGAACAAACAGGGGGTTTGTGTGTATGTAAGTGCGTGTGCGTGTTTGAGTCACTTGACAAACTCTGAGCGCTCCGGAATTTGCCGGCTAACGACCGCTCGGTTATCCCCCGGGTGTATTTGACATCCTTCAGTACTGAGATCCAGGGAGGAAATCAGAGTCTGTCTTTTTAGAATCCGTAAAGTCAGGGAAAGGTTTTAATCCAACACCATTAAGGAGAGGGAGGCCATCGATGCTTTGGTGCGTGTTTGGCTCCACGCCAACTCCGCCATTTTACCTCAGGGTTCCGCAGAGTTTAGGTTCCCCCTTAAAACAACAACTCAAAGACATATTTACTTCTAGTCCAGACCTTGACTGCTCTCAAAAGTCGCTCCAGATAAGTAAAAGTAACATGTAAAGGCAAAATAGCAGATACATGTTTTGAATAGAAATTAGGGTATTTGGGAGTGAGTCCACTGTACAAATGAAAGTAAACAAGAGTTCTGACAGCCAAAGAATCTTGAGCGTCAACAGAAATGTGTGTGTTACAGGAATGTGTGTTTTCTACAACCCCTCTGAGAGGAAGAGCATCAGCAGCCCCTGTGTTAATGCTTAATATTGATGTAGCTGCTGAAAAGCAGGAGCAGAAATATAGAGGCAACATCACTCTGATGAGAGAGGACATTAAAAGCAGTGCAGATACACATTATAGCTGCAAACCCTTTAGCATTGGAATAACTTATGAATCATTCATAAGCATCCCGCTGTATGACGTCTTAGTCTGAGAGAAGGGGAGAGCGATTTAGCAAATTTGCATGAAACGAAAGTTGAAATGTCAAACTACTAAGCGTTGCTTTATTGGCGAGGACTTGCCAACCCTTTTCCTGTGTGCGAAGGAAAGAGCTGGAACGCATATGCTAATTGATTGTCTGATGGGCTATTAATTCAAATCAGAGCTCGCACCGGATAAATAAAAATAACTTTCAAAACACGCTAATGATCTGATTTTACTGGCCTGCTCTCCTTGTGAGTTTTCCTCGACGCAGACTCAAGGCACACATGCACACATACACACACACACACAGCCTAGTCCCAAGAGTCTCATCAGAACCCTCTCTGAGAGAGAAAGAGTAAAAAGAGAGGGAGCGAGAACGAAGAGAAAAGCAACAGAGGAGGCTAGTTTGCGTAGACGTGTTTTAAGCTAATGAAAGACAACACTAATTACACTGCTAGTGTTCATATCCATTACACAGTTCTACTGATCAGGCATTACACCTTATTCATTAGTCTTGTCTGGTTCCCCTTTTCTGTCATTCCTCTCTTCTCTTCCCTCCATCTCATTCTCCTCTTTCTGTCTCCCGTCTCTCCCCCTGCTGCTGCTTCCTCCTTCTCCCGTTGCGGCTATACCAATCCTGTTTATTATACAGTTCATGCGGTAGATATGTTGTACTTGTACTTGTTTGGCTAGCCACTCATTGACTGTACTGACAGACAGACATGCATTTGTCTCTGTCAATGACAGCGCTGATGCATGTCAACGCACAGCCCTACATTTCCACTCAGGATCAATGAATTACCATGACTAGATGCAAGGGGAATATATTTGAATCTCAGTAGAGCACTCAGCTGTTGGATTGTTACAGATGGATGGCTACCGATGCAGATGGATTTCTACAGATGTCTAACACAGTCTACCATCCCCTTCTCTCTCCCAGGCCTCTTCAGGCCTCTCTCCCTTCCTGCTGAGGGATAAGTGACACTCTGTCTCTCTCCATGGTGTCCAGATGCTAATCCATCATTGTTAATGCCAGGCCAGGGACTATGGTAATAAGTGACTCTCCCCCTACACCAGCCCCCCTCCCAACACACGCACTGACTTTTGTGACGGCTCGGGTCCTTTGTCAGGCCGCTGCTGACCCCCTGACCCCTCGGCCCTCCTCCTATGGGAACAGGAGGAGAGGAGACAACAGGGGATCTGGCACATAGTCACACACACACACACACATACAGACATACGTACACACACACATATGTGCACATACAGGCATACGAGCACACACAGGCATACGCACACGCACACACCGGGACTGAAAGTTCACTCACACACACAGACTCACTCACTTATGGACACACACTAACAGACACACACACACACACACACACACACACACACACACACACACACACACACACACACACACACACACACACACACACACACACACACACACACACACACACACACACACACACACACACACACACACACACACACACACACACAGAAACTGACAGAGGATTACACTCACACACACAGACACACTTTTACACAAAGACACTTGTATGCTGACACACTCACTCATCTCGTTCATTCTGCCTCTTCTTTTCTTTCTTTCTGTCGTTTTTCTATTTGTGGGGGGTAAGATCCTTCCAAGTCATTAGTAAGCAGAGTGTGTTGAGCAGGAGATTAAGAGAGACTCTTTTTAATTAAAAGCCAGAGAAAGAGAGACGGGAAGAGATAGCAGACAGACAGAGAGAGAAAAGAGGGAGAGAGAGAGAGAGACAGAGGCATACCATTAAACTCATTTAACTCTGGGCTCAGTCAACTGAATACCCCTCACACAACTGAACATATCATTCAATCAGTCTAAGTCAATCTGTCTATCTTCTTATTGTTGATGTCTGTGAGAAAGAAAATCCTGTGCAACAACATTACCTCCCCAACTGATTAACATTTGAAGAAGCCTCAGAGCCAAGATGACACATTAACTCTCTCCGTCAACGACAAACCTGGCAAGTTCTCTCCCGCTGCTATCAACATTTGTTTTTTTGGCGGAGAAGGTTGAACATGTGGCCTTGATTTTTGTTTTTTTACTCGAGATAGCCACATTCCTAAATGGAACACGAGTGTAAAACATCTTAGAGTTAGAGAATGCTTTAAGAAAATGAATTGGGGGTATTATAGTCTATATTCTTCTTGGATTCACTCCGAGTGGAATATTGCAGGAGTTGATCAGAATTTATGGAGAGGAAAAGGAAAAATAGGAGGATCGGACTTAAAGAAAGAAGGGTGTTGACGTAGAGCATATTTAGAATTACACAACTTTTCATCAAACTGCCATCAAAACAACCAGCACAACACTGACCTCCTTTCTGTTCTTCCTGTTTTTGTATCTTTCTATTTAAAAAAAAAAAAAAAAAAAGTTAGTGTGCATCACTTTGTCTGGGTTGGAAATGACCGTCCGGAATTCTGTTTTTACAAGAGTTAGCTAATGAGATGGATGTTTTAGAGGGAATTTTAGCTTGGTTTCCTTAGCATTGTGAGATTAACGACAAGGGTCCAGTTGTAGGGCAGTTACAGTGCCTTCAGAAAGTTTTCATAACCCTTGACCTATTACCACCATTTTGTTGTGTTACAGCCAGAATTCAAAATGTATTAAACCGTTTTTTTTCTCTCAACCGTCTACACACAATACCGCATAATGACAATGTGAAAACATGTATATAGAAATGTTAACACATTTATTGAAAATTAAATATAGAAATATCAAATTTACATAAGTATTCACACCCCTGAATGAATGCATGTTAGAATCACCTTTGGCACTGATTACAGCTTTTCACACCTGGATTGTACAATATTTGTACATTATTTTTAAATTCTTCAAACTCTGAAGTCTTGCCAAAGATTTTAAATCCGATTTAATTCAAAACTTTACTGTAACTTGGCAACTCAGGAACATTCAATGTTGTCTTGGTAAGCAACTCCAGTGTATGTTTGGCCTTGTGTTTTAGGTTACTGTCCTGCTGAAAGGTGAATTTGTCTCCCAGTGTCTGCTGGAAAGCAAACTGAACCAGGATTTCCTCTAGGATTTTGACTGTGTTTAGCCCTTTTCCTTCTAGTTGTTTTTTTGTATCCCAAAAATCTCTGCAGTCCTTGCCGATGACAGCATGATGCAGCCACTGCCACGCTTGAATATTTGAAGAGCGGTACTCAGTAATGTGTTGTGTTGTGTTGGATTTGCCCCAAATGTAATGCTTTGTATTCAGTACATAAAATGTATTATTTTTTTTAAACTTTAGTGCCTTATTGCAAACAGGATGCATGTTTTGGAAAACGTTATTCTGTACACGCTTCCTTATTCTTACTTTATCATTTAGGGTAATATTGTGGAATAACTACAATGTTGTTGATTCTTCTTCAGTTTTCTCCTACCTTTCTCCTACCTTCTCCTACCTACCTCCCTGGTCTTTGTGGTTGATTCTGTGTTTACACTTCACTGTTCGGTGGAGGGATCTTACAGACAATTGTATGTGTTGGGTACAGAGATGAGGTAGTCATTCAAAAAATCATGTTAAGCACTATTCTTTTACTCTTTTAGAGTCCATGCAACTTATTAAGTGACTTGTTAAGCAAATGTGTACTCATGAACACATTTAGGCTTGCCATAACAAAGGGGTTGTCTACTTATCAACTCAAGACATTGCATCTTTTAATTTGTTATTCATTTGTAAAAACATAATTCCACTTTGACATTATGGGGTATTGATTGTGTAGGCCAGTGACACAACACCTCAATTTAATACATTTCAAAATCAGTCTGTAACACAACGAAAAAGTCGAGGGTGTAAATACGTTCTATTGGTCTCTATTTGTGCGAAATCATGCAGACCTGTCTACTGCATCATTGGGAAGATAAGATCATCTTCCATGATGAGATAGAATGCTTGGGAGTAACCTTTGTTCAACTCTAATCATTTAATATTCTCTGTTGTAGAGAGAGAGAGAGAGAGAGAGAGAGAGAGAGAGAGAGAGAGAGAGAGAGAGAGAGAGAGAGAGAGGGGGTCCTATATCCACACACACAGGTCTGGTAGTAGTAATAATTTTCGTGTTGTGGTGTCATGTACTCTGACGAGAGATGGGTTGAAGAAACAGTAGGATAGGAGAGTTAGATCTTATCTGGGTAGACTGAAGTTGGTCAACATCTGGACTGGGAGAGGATGTTCTGTAAAGGACAGGACCCAGTTACTGTCTTCCCATTGTCTTACTGAAGTACAGGCTCTATGCAGTTTGTTTTCATTTGGACCTGACTTCATGCAAATGGATTGCGAGTGGGAGTAATATTATGACATAGCATCTGATGTTATTGAAGCTGCACATATAATCCTCTTTGCCTGTGTTTTGCAATCACTCTGAAAAGATGAGACAACAAGATGAGATGTTCAACAAAAGACAGGATAGCGTGATATTAAAACAAACATAGATCGGTAGTGACGCTGTACAAAGCAACGGTAACTGTAGAGCTGAAATCTCTTATAAGCCTTCCGCATGCTTCGGTTCGGCTGGCGCCTAGCAGAACTTGGCTATGCAAACCAAACGAGGGTGCTCGTATACAGTGCTCCCTTAAAAGACCTTCGCTTGAAATACGAGAAAAAAACAGCAATAGTACTGTTTGTCCATTTTGAGATGCTGTAGCAAGTATACACTTCCTCAAAATAGTCAGAATTAATCTGAGTTAACTCAAGAAATCTGTCGTTCATTTTTATGTTTTTGTTTAGGAGATCTTCGTCACGCAATTTCACATCTAACTAAGATGGTTGGTGCAGTATTTCTTAGTCACGGGGTAAATTGAAATAAAATCAAATGGAAAGGGTTCAGCATTGCCCTGCAGCAGACAAATTCACACAGCAGCCAGAGTGAGAGTGAGGGAGAGAGGAGGGGGAGCAAAGAGAGAAGGAGGGAGAAAGAGAGGGAGAAAGAGCAAGACAGCAGTAATAGAGATATGGATAGAGGATGTTGAAAGAGAGGAGAGAGAAAGAGAGAAGAGAGGGAGAGAGAAAAAGAGCAGCGAGGGAGAGAGAAAGAGAGCAGAGAGGGAGACAGAGAAAAGGGGTCTGAAGTTCTGATCAGTAATTAGTGTGCAGTCTCTCTCTTTATCTAGCCGAGCAGCGCTAGTCAGCTAATCAGCTCAGCAATCAGCCTATGTGTGTTAGCACTACAATTCATTCCACTCCATTTCCCCCTCGCTCCCCAACCCTCCTTTTACATTCTGTCACTTCTTTCTTCTCCTCTCCTTTCTTTGGAAGGAGACACCCCGTGAACAGGCTGTCGGCTTGGCGCTCACAGAAAGGGGGTTATATTTCAAGGCGACCAACACCACCCAGTAACAGGGAGGGGGGGCTTACACACCATATACGCACACACACACACACACACACACACACCATCTAAGCACTTAACCCGACTCCCCCCCACCTCTTTCTCTTTTTCCTTCACTGTAAATCAATCTCATCTGTAGCCTCTAAGGCTCTCTGGCTCTCTCTTTCTTTCTCTCATTCCCTCTCTTTTTCTCTCCTCTTCGGGGAGCTAGCTGTTCAAACAACATTTTGTTCCATTACTCTGTGTGTATGTAGAAAAGTTTAAGTTCCATTACTCAGAATAAAGGAATGGTGTTTGAGATTTCCCATCTACCCTCCCTCCCTCCCCCTCCCTCCTTCCCTCCCTCCCTCCCTCCCTCCCTCCCGCCCTCCCTCCCTCCCTCCCTCCCTCCCTCCCTCCCTCCCTCCCTCCCTCCCTCCCTCCCTCCCTCCCTCCAGATTGACGGCCAGAGAACATGCAGCAAGCGAAGTGTGAGTAAGCCAAATGATTATTCACAGGCAGAGGCTCTCTCTCTCTGCCCTCTCTCTTCTCTCTCTCTCTCTCTTCTCCCGCTCTCTCTCTCTCTCTCCTTATTTCTCTCCCTGGGCTGGGTTGTGGTCCCAGGGCCTGGCCTGCCATATGTCTGGTGGTAGAGCAGGCTGGCTGGGGCGTGATATGAGGTTTCACCCGGGAACAAAGGCAGGCCTGGTGCTCAATGATCTCTATGAATGTATGGGGTCACATTGACAGAGCTGGGGACAGAGGAGGAGGTAGGGGGAGGCAGGAGGTAGGTAGGTCAGTGTGTTGTCCCGATTTGGGGAGTGGGAGTGGCAATTGCAATGTGTGCATGGTTGGCTAGGTTACTTTCCAAATGCAATCCGTTACAGTTGCTAGTTACCAGTCCAAAACTGTAATCAGTAATGTAACATTTGGATTAGCCAAACTCAGTAAGGTAATCTGATTACTTGTCACTTTTGGATTACTTTCCCTTTACAGTTTTTTCCAATTGTTTAAGCACAATTTTGAAAACAGGGCCCGGTTTGTCAAAACACTGCACACAATTAGCACAACCCTACACCAAAGTAGCACCGCACTTCAGATCATTTGCAAAATGGAACACTTGTCAAAACTATACACAACTTCATAAAAATAATATTTTGTTACCATACGAAACACACATTTCATATGACTTCAATCTTTTTGAACCAATCTTTTTGAACCACTGCTGTTGCTAACCTAAAACACTCTGTGATTAGAGTACTGTAAATGAAGTACACAGAGAAAGTGCAACTATACAAACACTACACAAGACCAATGCTGCAGACAGGAGAATATCATTTATTTCTCTCCATATACCCAAATCAGTCAACATGTCAACATGGAGAATCACAACAAAACATGTCCCAGTTTTCATGCTACTACAGTAGTGTGCATAACACTGTTCGCTCAGCAAACAGACAAACGTAAAATACTGTATCCAGTACAGGTTACAATTAAAGTAAACAACAACAACAACAAACGGAAAAAATGATCTGAAAAAACTGACAATATTGTACAGAAAATACTACAGTAAGCATATTATACATTATCTCTTCACCTAGCTGGATCTGGCCAGAGAATTCCATCAACATCACAAGCAATATCGTCATTAGCAAGACAACGCGGGAAGAACCGTCTTGAATGTGGAATCCATCCTTGCACAGCTGCGGCGTCGACTTGGTCAGAGGCGTCCTCCATAGCCTGAATGAGGGGTACCTGAGCCCGGGGCTGGAGATCATAAACCTCCACGGCCTGAATGAGGTGTACCTGAGCCCGGGGCTGGAGATCATAAACCTCCATGGCCTGAATGAGGGGTACCTGAGCCCGGGGCTGGAGATCATAAACCTCCATGGCCTGAATGAGGGGTACCTGAGCCCGGGGCTGGAGATCATAAACCTCCATGGCCTGAATGAGGGGTACCTGAGCCCGGGGCTGGAGATCATAAACCTTCCTGGCCTGAATGAGGGGTACCTGGGCCTGGGGCTGGAGATCATAAACCTCCATGGCCTGAATGAGGGGTACCTGAGCCTGGGGCTGGAGATCATAAACCTCCATGTCCTGAATGAGGGGTACCTGAGCCCGGGGCTGGAGATCATAAACCTCCATAGCCTGAATGAGGGGTACCTGAGCCCGGGGCTGGAGATCATAAACCTCCATGGCCTGAATGAGGGGTACCTGAGCCCGGGGCTGGAGATCGTAAACCTCCATGGCCTGAATGAGGGGTACCTGAGCCTGGGGCCGGAGATCGTAAACCTCCATGTCCTGAATGAGGGGTACCTGAGCCTGGGGCCGGAGATCATAAACCTCCGTGTCCTGAATGAGGGGTACCTGAGCCTGGGGCCGGAGATCGTAAACCTCCATGTCCTGAATGAGGGGTACCTGAGCCTGGGGCCGGAGATCATAAACCTCCGTGTCCTGAATGAGGGGTACCTGAGCCCGGGGCTGGAGATCGTAAACCTCCATGGCCTGAATGAGGGGTACCTGAGCCTGGGGCCGGAGATCGTAAACCTCCATGGCCTGAATGAGGGGTACCTGAGCCTGGGGCCGGAGATCGTAAACCTCCATGTCCTGAATGAGGGGTACCTGAGCCTGGGGCCGGAGATCATAAACCTCCGTGTCCTGAATGAGGGGTACCTGAGCCCGGGGCTGGAGATCGTAAACCTCCATGGCCTGAATGAGGGGTACCTGAGCCTGGGGCCGGAGATCGTAAACCTCCATGGCCTGAATGAGGGGTACCTGAGCCTGGGGCCGAAGATCGTAAACCTCCATGGCCTGAATGAGGGGTACCTGAGCCTGGGGCTGGAGATCGTAAACCTTCCACCGCCATGCAGAGAACAACTCTTCGATAGGGTTTAGAAACGGAGAGTATGGTGGAAGGTATAGTACTGTCAACTGTGGATGGTGTTGAAACCAGTTCTGGACCAAAGCAGAGCGGTGGAATGACACATTGTCCCAGATGACCGTGTATTGCATCTGGTGCATTTCATTACCTGCTGTGACGATGTGGTGCAATCGGTCCAAAAGTGTGAGAATGTGAGGTGTGTTGTAAGGGCCCATTTTGGCATGACGGAGGACAACCCCATGCTGTGAAATGGCAGTGCAAAGGGTGATGTTACCCCCACGTTGCCCTGGGACATTGATTATAGCCCTGAGGCCAATGAGATTTCTGCCTCTCCTTCTTGCTTTTGTGAGGTTGAACCCTGCCTCATCAATATACATGAATTCATGTAGGATTTCCTCAGCATCCATCTGCAAAACTCCATGAAATACAGTGAAAGACAAGATTGTGTAGTTCAGGATAGGTCTAGTATACAGTCAATGTAAAGAAGTCATGTGTGCAGTATGCAACATCACAGTGCTAAAGTGAACAATACAAACCCATATACTCATGCCGCAGCCGTTTGACCCTCTCTGAATTCCGTTTAAAAGACACTCGATAAAGTTGTTTCATTTGAACCTGATGTCTCTTCAGGATGCGTGCCAGTGTTGACTGAGAGACCTGATGGACATCATTGAAAATGGCAAGGTCACCGATAATGTTGGCTTGTAGTCCTCTGAGCCTGATGGCATTATTGGCCAAAACCATGTTTATTATCTCTCTCTCTTGGTCTTGTGTGAATATGGGCCCCCTTCCTCCTTGTCGTTCCCGACCCTCAATCCTATGTAGAGAATAATGCATGTAACTTACTGTACAATGTCACAGGAAGGGGTATCACAAGTGCTGATATGGTGCAGACAATAAGCTGCTGATTACTGTAACTGTAGACAGATCTTCTACCTGTTTTCCTGTCGAAAAGTTCTTATGACAGATGCCACTGTATATCTGCTAAGATTTGGCTAAACTCTCAGTCCAGCCTCCCTCAGCGTCAATCCGTGGTTCACAACATGGTCCACTAGCGTTGCACGAATGTCATTTGATAAGTTTGGTCCTCTTCTTCTTTGTGTACATTCTCCTCCTGCTTCAGTTCTTCCTCGACCTCTGGCTCGGCCTCTTCCTCTACCTCCTTCTCCTCCTCTGTGTACTCCTCCTCTGACCCTCACTCTTCTTCTGACTCCTTCCATTTTGGTTGAAGGAGGGTGAACCTACCTGCTGCATTTTTATAGTGCTTAAACCTGATTGGTGTGTCTACAATTTAGCAATCATGTGTTTGTGTACCTGATGGCTGTGTTTAACAGATTGGTTCATAAGTGTGGTAATTTGACAGTCAGTGCTTTGGAATTGCAAGGAAGTGACATCATGATATACGTCTGTGTCTGATGTATACAAGTGTGTTTAGTGTTTTGCAAATCACTGTGTGTAATGTTTTGCAAATAGTGTGAACCTGACAATGTGCTTACAGTTGTGCAAATCTAGCCATGTGTTTTGCTCCTTGACTGTAAGGTTTTGCTAATTGTGGGAAAAGTTCAATTTTAGTGTGTAAGCAATCGTAAAAAACTGTAAGAGGTATTATAAGAAGACAGAACGGATCCATCAAACACATTTCGTGTTTCATCATAGTGGTATCTGACCTGTGGCCAGACTTAATCAGGTGGAGACTTAAACATGCACCTTTATTCAATGCTGAATTGATTGTCATTTATTTTAAGCAAACATCCTTTCTGAATTTAAAAGTAATCTAGTTTTGTCTGTGTGTGTGTGTGTGTGTGTGTGTGTGTGTGTGTGTGTGTGTGTGTGTGTGTGTGTGTGTGTGTGTGTGTGTGTGTGTGTGTGTGTGTGTGTGTGTGAACATGTGAACGTGTGAACGTGTGTGGCTGTTGCAGTGGGACAGAGGGGCACAAAGAAGCACTGTAGAGTCCACCAGCTGGACAGATGATTTAAAGCTATTTAATAGTGTATGGAGACACAGTTAAAACACACACACAAACACTCACATAAACACACATGCACACACACGCTCAAACGCACACATGTGACACACGCCATTTCTCCTAACCTTTGAGTTTGAGCTGACCAGATTATTATCCCATGGCCAAGCAGCTTCTCTTTCTAAAGTTACTGATGTCCACTCCTCCTGTGTCTGTCTCCATCAGTTAGGAACGACATCACGTAGACCCTATAAACCCAAGCAGGGGTCCCAGGCTATATATCTGCCCAATCTTCAGACTGAGAGTTATTTGTCCTTTATGAGTTTCCACTGTTCTCTCTGTCTGGTTAGAGTCTGAATGGGCTTTATCCATGCAGTAAGATGTGTTTGCCTTATGAAAAGCATGGAAAGCTCTTCATTAACAGCACATACAGTGCCTCTAGAAAGTCAAATCAAATCAAATGCTATTTATCACCTGCGCCGAATACAATATGTGTAGACCTCACCGTGAAATGCTTACTTGCAAGCCCTTAACCAACAGTGCAGTTCAAGAAAGAGTTAATCAAATATTACCAAATTAACTAAAGTAAAAAATAGGTAACACAATATAATAACAATAACGAGGCTATATACAGGGATTACCAGTACCGAGTCAATGAGCGGGGGTACAGGTTAGTCAAGGTAATTTGTACATGTAGGTGAAGTGACTATGCATAGATAATAAACAGTGAGTAGTAGCAATATAAAAAAAAACGAATGGAGGGGGGGGGTCAATGTAATTAATCCGGTGGCCATTTGATTAATTGTTCAGCAGTCTTATGTCTTGGGAATAGAAACTGTTAAGGAGCCTCTTGGTTCTAGACTTGGCGCTCCGGTACCGCTTGCCGTGCGGTAGCAGAGAAAACAGTCTATGACTTGGGTGACTGGAGGCTTTAACCATTTTGGGGGTTTTCTTCTGACACTGCCTAGTATATAGGTCTTGGATGGCAGGAAGCTTGGCCCCAGTGATGTAGCACCTTACAGTCAGATGCCGAGCAGTTACCATGCAACCGGTCAGGATGCTCTCGGTGGCGCAGCTGTAGAACTTTTTGAGGATCCGAGGACCCATGCCGAATCTTTTCAGTCTCCTGAGGGGGAAAGGTGTTGTCGTGCCCTCTTCACGACTGTCTTGGTGTGTTTGGACCATGATAGTTCATTGGTGATGTGGACACCAAGGAACTTGAAACTCTCGACCTGCTCCACTACAGCCCCGCCGATGTTAATGAGGGCCTGTTCGGCCCACCTTTTCCTGTAGTCCATGATCAGCTCCTTTGTCTTGCTCACATTGAGTGAGAAGTTGTTGTCCAGGCACCATACTGCCAGGTCTCTGACCTTCTCCCTATAGGCTGTCTCATCGTTGTCGGTGATCAGGCCTACCACTGTTGTGTTGTCACAATCTTAATGATGGTGTTGGAGCCGTGTTTGGCTACGCAGTCGTGAACTGGGAATACAGGAGGGGATTAAGCACACACCCCTGAGGGGCCACAGTGTTGAGGATCAGCGTAGCAGACATGTTGTTGCCTACTCTTACCACCTGGGGGCGGCCCGTCAGAAAGTCCAGGATCCGGTTGCAGAGGGAGGTTATTAGTCCCAGGGTCCTTAGCTTAGTGATGAGCTTTGTGGTTTTGAACGCTGAGCTCTAGTCAATGAACAGCATTCTCACGTAGGTGGGAAAAGGCAGTGTGGAGTGTGATTGAGATTGTGTCAACTGTGGATCTATTGGGGCGGTATGCGAAATGGAGTAGTTCTAGAGTATTCTGGAGGATTCTGGAGGATGCTGTTGATGTGAGACATGACCAGCCTTTCAAAGCACTTCATGGCTACAGACATGAGTGCTATGGGGCGGTAATAATTTAGGCAGGTTACCTTCGCTTCCTTGGGCACAGGAACTATGGTGGTCTGCTTGAAACATGTAGTTATTACAGACTTGGTCAGGCAGGGAGAGATTGAAAATGTCAGTGAAGACACTTACCAGTCTGCACATACTTTGAGAACACGTCCTGGTAATCCGTCTGGCCCCGCGGCTTTGTGAATGTTGACCTGTTTAAAAGTCTTGCTCACATCAGCTACCGAGAACGGTATCACACAGTCGTCCAGAACCACTGGTGCCCTCACGCATGCTTCATTGTTGCTTATGTTGATTCGCACATAACATTTATTTAGCTTGTCTGGTAGCCTCGCGTCACTGGGCAGCTTGCGGCTGGGTTTCCCTTTGGAGTCGGTAAAAGTTTTCAAGCCCTGCCACATCGGACGAGCATCAGAGCCGGTGTAGTAGGATTCAATCTTAATCCTGTATTGACATGTTGCTTGTTTGATGGTTCATCTGAGGGCATAGCGGAATTACTTATTAGCGTCCGGATTAGTGACCCACTCCTTGAAAGCGGCAGCTTTAGCCTTTAGCTTGATGAAGATGTTGCATGTAATCTATGTCCCGTTGGTAGTATTCACACCCCTTGACTTTTTCCACAATTTGTTGTGTTACAACGTTGAATTAAAATCTATTTAATTGTAATTTTATGTCAACAATCTACACAAATATAGTGTAATGTCAAAGTGGAAGAAAAATTCTAACATTTGTTAAATAATATATGAAGTAATAAAACACTAATATATCTTGATTAGATAAGTTGTAAAGTCCCTGAGCCAATACATGTTAGATTCACCTTGGGCAGTGATTACAGCTGTGTCTTTCTCGTTAAGTCTCTATGAGATTTGCAGACCTGGATTGTAACATTATTTACACATTCTTCTTCAAAACATTCTTCAATCTCTGTCAAGTTGGTTGTTGATCATTGCTGGAGAGCCATTTTCAAGTCTTACAATAGATTTTCAAGACAATTTACATCAAAACTAAAACTAGGCCAATCAGGAACATTCATTGGTGTCTTGGTAAAAAAAAACGTGTTTTCGGGTTACTGTCCTGCTGAAAGGTGAATTTGTCTTCCTTCTTCTAAATTTTGCCTGTACTTTGCTCTATTCCGTTTCTTTTTATCCTAAAAAACATACCCATAACATGATGCAGCCACCGCCATGATTGAAAATATGGAGAGGGGTACTCATTGATGTGTTGTGTTGGATTTGCTCCAAACACAACACTTTGTATTCAGGACATAAAATGTATTTTTTACCACATTTTTGGTAGTTTTACTTTAGTACCTTATTTCCAACAGGATGCATATTTTTATTCCGTACATGCGTCCTTCTTTTCACTCTGTCAATTAGGTTAATATTGTGGCGTAACTACAATTCCTTAGTTTTCTCCTACCACAGCCATTAAACTCTGTAACTGTTTTAAAGTCACCATTGGCCTCATGGTGAAATCCCTGACCGGTTTCCTTCCTCTCCGGCAACCGAGTTAAGAAGGATGCCTGTATCTTTGTTGTGATTGGGTGTATTGACACACTATCCAAAGTGTAATTAATAACTTCATGCAATGTCTACTTTTTTAGTTTTTACCCATCTACCAAAAGGTGCCCTTCTTTGGGAGGTATTGGAAAACTTCCCTGGTCTTTGTGATTGAATCTGTGTTTGAAATTCATTGCTCGACTGAGGGACCTCACAGATAATTCAAAGTGTGGAGAGGTGTGAAGATTTACTATCGTTAAAGTTTTTATTTCAGTGTAAAGGTAGTAAGAAAATATAATTTAGTCATTAAAAAAGGTAGTCATTAAAAAATCATGTTAACACTATTATTGCACACAGAGTGAGTCCATGCAACTTATTATGTTACTTGTTAAACACATTTTTAGTCCTGAACATATTTAGGCTTGCAATAAGAAAGGGGTTGAATACTTACTGACTCAAGATATTTCAGCTTTTCATTTTTAATTTGTTTAAATTTCAAAAAACACAATTCCACTTTAACATTATGGGGTATTGTGTGAGCGTTACATCTCAATGTAATGCATTTAAAATTAAGGCTGTAACACAACAAAATGTGCTACAATGCAAGGGTTGTGAATACGTTCTGAAGGAACTGTATCAATGGCCAAGGACTTGATTCCGTTTGTTTAAATTAGACTAGATGATAGTTAGACTAGATGACAGTTAGACCAGATGATAGTTAGACTAGATGGCCAAGAAAGACATATAGACTATGATCTAAACAGCTACCTTCTTTCTTATGTTTTATTTAAAGTACTGGACAAGCCCTCCTGTAAGTCCTACTGAAAGCCCCACTGAAAGCCATAATGTAAGCTGTACTGTAAGTCCTACTGAAAGCCCTACTGAAAGCCATAATGGAAGCTGTACTGTAAGTTCTACTATAAGCCCTACTGAAAGCCATAATGGAAGCTGTACTGTAAGTTCTACTATAAGCCCTACTGAAAGGCCTAATGTAAGCTGTACTGTAAGTTCTACTATAAGCCCTACTGTAAGTCCTAATGTAAGCCCTACTGTAAGTTATACTGTAAGTTCTACTGTAAGCCCTACTTTAGGTGTTAATGTAAGCCCTACTTTAAGTCCTAATGTAAGCCCTACTGTAAGTCCTAATGTAAGCCCTACTTTAAGTCCTACTGTAAGCCCTACTTTAAGTCCTAATATAAGTCCTACTTTAAGTCCTAATGTAAGCCCTACTTCAAGTCCTAATGTAAGCCCTACTTTAAGTCCTAATGTAAGCCCTACTTTAAGTCCTAATGTAAGCCCTACTTTAAGTCATACTGTAAGTTATACTGTTAGCCCTACTGTAAGTCCTACTGTAAGCCCCACTTTAAGTCCTAATATAAGCCCTACTTTAAGTCCTACTTTAAGTCCTACTGTAAGCCCTACTTTAAGTCCTACTGTAAGCCCTACTGTAAGTCCTAATGTAAGCACGTCGGTAAGTCCTAATGTAAGCCCTACTTTAAGTCCTACCGTATGTTCTAATGTAAGTTCTACTGTAAGCCCTATGGTAAGTCCTAATGCAAGCACTACTTTAAGCCCTAATGCAAGCACTACTTTAAGCCCTAATGCAAGCACTACTTTAAGCCCTAATGCAAGCACTACTTTAAGCCCTAATGCAAGCACTACTTTAAGCCCTAATGCAAGCACTACTTTAAGCCCTAATGCAAGCAATACTTTAAGCTCTATTGGAAGCACTACTTTAAGCCCTAATGTAAGCACTACTTTAAGCCCTAATGCAAGCACTACTTTAAGCCCTAATGCAAGCACTACTTTAAGCCATAATGCAAGCACTACTTTAAGCCATAATGTAAGCACTACTATAAGCACTAATGTAAGCACTACTTTAAGCCCTAATGCAAGCACTACTTTAAGCCCTAATGCAAGCACTACTTTAAGCCCTAATGCAAGCACTACTTTAAGCCCTAATGTAAGCACTACTTTAAGCCCTAATGCAAGCACTACTTTAAGCCCTAATGCAAGCACTACTTTAAGCCCTAATGTAAGCACTACTATAAGCCCTAATGTAAGCACTACTTTAAGCCCTAATGCAAGCACTACTTTAAACCCTAATGTAAGCTCTACTTTAAGCCCTAATGTAAGCACTACTTTAAGCCCTAATGCAAGCACTACTTTAAACCCTAATGTAAGCTCTACTTTAAGCCCTAATGTAAGCACTACTTTAAGCCCTATTGCAAGCACTACTTTAAACCCTAATGTAAGCTCTACTTTAAGCCCTAATGCAAGCACTACTTTAAGCCCTAATGTAAGCACTACTTTAAGCCCTAATGTAAGCACTACTTTAAGCCCTATTGCAAGCACTACTTTAAACCCTAATGTAAGCTCTACTTTAAGCCCTAATGCAAGCACTACTTTAAACCCTAATGCAAGCACTACTTTAAGCCCTAATGTAAGCACTACTTTAAGCACTACTGTAATAGCTTGTTATTTGCCTTTACATCCCTATGAACTTTTTTTCTGTCTTTGGATTCTTTGTCTGAGTTTTAATGTGGAGACACATCTGGATAGAGTTGGAGAAACAGAGAGAGAATTAGAGGGAAAGAGAGAAAGCAAGAGGGAGAGGGGGAGACAGAGAGAGAGGGAGAAGTGTTGATTTAACTGAAGCAGCAAAATTTGTTTGTGTGAGTCTGTTGGAGCTGGGTTTGGTTTATTGGGACTGGGAACGGGGGTGGAACAGAGGGGTGGCAATGTTTGAGAATATTTCCTTTGGAAACTGTTGAAGCCGGGCGCTGTCTGGAAGCCACTGCAGCAGTCGCCCCCCTCTCTCTTCTCTATGCCTACCTCACTCCCCCTCTCTTGTGCAGAGCTGGGCAGAAGCAAAACAATGAGCCCTTTTATCCTCCACCCCTAGCTTTCTCTCACTCTCATCCCCTCTCACATCTGTTTACATGGACTCTACTCACCACTCCATTCCCCCCACACTCCCCCTTTTTCCCCCTTCCAACCCAAAGCCTGAGGAAGGTCCAGCTCTCTCCGTTTGTGTTACTCCTCAAAGACTCTGTAGTGGCCAAATACACCCACAGAAACAAACGCCACCCGCCACCTCCCTCTATTCCCCATGCCACTGGACACACATACAAGTATATACGATAGAACACACACTAGAACTTCCATTCCAACAGTTGTGGTCTCTGGCTCGGGAACAATTCTCTTCCCACACTAAAGTGAACTTCCTTGACACATGTATGATAAGATCACTTTATTGTTCAAAACCACAAAGATCTTCATTGGAAGTTCCCCTGAATGTCCAGATGTGTAAGGATCAGGATGATGCAAAAATAAACATCTGTAGTTATTCACTGTCCTACCTCAACGTCGTCTGTCACTGACGTAGGACGGTTAGTTCTGATTGGTCGGCATCATTTCAAGGAATAATTGCACCCCAATGCTTCCTCCACCACCACTAACCAACACACACACACTCCCCTGCACCACTTCTGAGACAGAGCAGAGGAGCTAAATGAAGATGAATGGAGAGCATCTGATAGTAATAGAATAAAGCGGAGGAGAGGAGGAGAGGCAGACTCCGGCCTCTTTATCCTTCCTGTAACACAAGTGTTTATATTTCCATTTTAAAACAACTTCAACTCGGGTATTTAAACATGGAAAGTATGTTCAGTTCAACTTCTGAATTGAAATGTGACTGATTGATTCTGACTCCGCTGGTCTTTGCAACACACACGGCTTCCATCTGGCTAGTAGTGTTTGTGTGTGTGTTTGCGTGCGTGCGAGCGTCCTAATGGTTTCCCGGCCCGGCCCTTCATGCTTCAGAACCCAGCACCCTGTAGAATGATGGTTTCTCAGTGTGTCCATGTGTGTGCGCCGTGAACACTCCTGACATCACTCAAAGCAAATATTTGAATATTAACCATCATCAAGTTCCAACTTTGTGGTTTTTAAAGAATGTGCCATTTGAGAATAGAATGGATCCAGATAGAGTCCTACCACACCCGTTTCTCTCACTCCATTCCCCCTCCACCCTCACTTCACCCCCCCCCCCCTTATTTATTTTTCCTTTTCTTTCTGCAAGTCTTTTTGTCTGGAGCTCGGGATACAGCAGTTTCTGCTGAATGTGGCGTAAAACCATGAACTTTATAAACTTGTGTGTGTGTTTTTATTGCAAGGCCCGTGTCGAGGTCTGTGGTTTGAAAGAGTCCCTCTGGAACTTGGAGCGAGTGAGAGAGGAAACGAGGGAGAGAAAAGGGAAAGGGAGAGAGAGCTTCATGATGAAAGTGATCAAGCTATGGACTCTGTCCCAGACTCTCTCTCCAAATGCACAAAAGCCTGCTGCTTTCTGGGTAATTTCATTATGTGTGTCCTTTTGGTGAAATCTGGTGGTTTGCTAGAAGAACAACATAGCTTTGAGGGCTGTGCGTGCATGTGTGTGTGTGCGGTGTGTCTATGCATGCCTGCGTGTGTGTGGGTGCCTGTGCTTGTGTGTGTATAGATGCATTTGTGCTTGCCTGTGTGGGTATGTGGATGCTGTGTGATTAGTTAAGTATGGCTAGGTTTAGCCCGTAAGTCCGTTTGAGATCTATTCTTGCCTGGCTGCAGGGAGGGAAAGGAATGCAGTCACAGTCCTATTTGGGAATTCAGGCAGGATGCTGTTGGGACTCTATTTGGAGCCCACCAGTTTGGCTTTCTTTCCACTGTTAAGGAAACACAGTCAAATTGTACTGTAGAATAACAAAAAAAGTGTTGTTTATGAACATCCAGCTACAGATGCACTCTCTTAATTTAACCAGTTTCTCACAGCAGGAAAATAGTCCTGCAGCGACAGGAAATTTTAATTATTATATGTATTATAATTAATGTACATTTTTTGTAGGGGTTGATGCCATTTTTCGTAAGGGAAAATGAAGTCTAAAATGTTTAAGTATTCACCTCCCCCTCTCTTCCCTCCTATCTCTCCCATCACCTGATGACACGTGAGAGGAGAAATGAGAGGGATAAGAGATCCAGGCCAGGAGCCAGGGTCAGGGGGAGTCCAGCAGGAGGAAGCCCAGGCAGGGCAGCTCTCAGAGCAAGGAGGGTCAGGGAGGGTCAGGGTTTGTCTGGAGGACAGAAGGGACATGACGGGGGCAAGAATCATGAGACCTGGATCAAATCATCTCTCTCGGGAAATTCCACCTGAGCACTATTTAGAAAATTAGTACTGGTGAAACGTTTAGTCTGTTTGAGCGTCTATAAATGCATGGTACAGATGTAGGAACTTAATTTGAGTCAGTTTGCTATAGCATGAAAATAATCCTGCAGCAACAGGAAATGTGAATTGTTATGTGGATTATAATTGATGGACATTTTTGTAGAGGATGATGTCTCAAATGTAATTTGTAAACCTCTAATACATTGCAGGAAATGCATTGCAGGGGAATTCTCCTGCAACAGGGTGATCAATTTAAGTTCCTTCATCTGTACTCAACAATCAGCAGCATTCATATTGTATCCTCAATCTCTAGGCTATGTGAAGCAAATAAATGTTTCAGGAAAAACACTGTTCTTATGTTTTTATGATCAAAAGTTGGACTGGGAGTTTGGAAAAATTGCTCTATGGGAAGAGGTTGTAAAGTTAGGCATAAGAGAAACATACAGATTTTAGTATGCTTAAAAAATAGGGTATGGTGTTTCCTTCACTCAGCGTTCATGGTTGTTTGTGTATTTTTATATATGTGTGGTGGGGGAGGTATCCCTTCATAGAGGCTCATGGTCACTCAGTTACGCACGTAATGATGGTACACACACACTCACACACACACATGAGAAAGGCTCCACTTTCACAAATGTAATGTAGAGCGCCACAGGGCCTGATGCTGCTCTTTTCTTGAATAAATGTTTTATTCTGATGAAGGGGCATTAGGAATGCAAGCATTAGCGTGTGTGTGTGTGTGTGTGTGTGTGTGTGTGTGTGTGTGTGTGTGTGCGTGCGTGCGTGCGTGCGCCTCTGTGAATGTCATTGTGGATGGTTTTGGTGTATGTGTGTGTGTGTGTGTGCGTGCGTGCGTGCGTGCACCTCTGTGAATGCCAGTGTGGATGGTTTTGGTGTATGTGTGTGTGTGTGTGTGTGTGTGTGTGTGTGTGTGTGTGTGTGCGTGCGTGCGTGTGCCTCTGTGAATGCCAGTGTGGATGGTTTTGGTGTATGTGTGTGTGTGTGTGTGTGTGTGCGTGCGTGCGTGCACCTCTGTGAATGCCAGTGTGGATGGTTTTGGTGTATGTGTGTGTGTGCGTGTTATTCCAATGGTGAAGCTTTTTATGGCATTAATGGAGTTCTGATGGAATCAGGCAGAGTTCAGATTCCACCCCTGGCTGCCCATGGGAATCCATATATACCCTGCTGTCCATGACCCCTTCAACCCTTTCTGATAGCTGACATCTGACCTCTCTGCTCATCTATATATTCAGAGTGAAAAGGGCATCTGTCAAAGCCAGCTCTCTTTCTCTCAACACTCACCATCTGTCTTATTCACACCAGCTCAACTTATGCAGCTCGACGCTTTCTCTTCCCATAATTCATACACCGGAAATAGATTTTTGCTGAAGGCAATTTACTGTCTGATCGTACTGTGCACCAGTGCAGGCAATCTGCGCTATGTATTCCACACAGCTGCCTGTGTACTGTACTGTGTGTGTGTGTGTGTGTATGTATGCGCGCGTGCACGTGTTTTCAAAACCATATGCTTCTCAAATTGCATTAAAATGCACTTGCACATAACACATACACACTCACATACACACAGATCAGTGTTGGTCTGACATTACCTATAGAATAGAGCAGTATGATGATGTCCCACAAGGCTTTGGTCTGTCATTGTTATATTGTTTTCATTGTTTATCCCCCCCCTCACTCTCTCGCTCTCTCTCTCTCTCTCTCTCTCTCTCTCTCTCTCCCCTCTCCTTTATGAGGAGTAAAACAGAGAGAAAAGTGAGTGCAGCTGTCAGAGGTTGCGCTGTGTTCTCCTGCCTTACCTCCTGTTACCTGCCACACCGTGCACCTGTCGCAGTCAGACACACCCCTCACACAAAGAGTAGGAGGCAGGGAGGGAGGGGCCACTCCAAACTGAATATGTTGCAGTAATAACTGTATAGGGTTGAGACAACCGTAGAATATCTACGGTTTGTGTGAAAATTCAAATAAGAATGTCACAGCAGTACAAAATAGAGTCAAGGGCCTCATGTATTTTCCAAGCACATATCAATTGTGTGTTAAAGGTCTTATGTTGATACTGAATGTTGATTATAATGATTGGGAGGAGACCAAATTAAATGTTATTTTCATTTGAAAGTGCCAGGTATTATTACAAGCTTTGCTTTTATTACTGTTATTGTCACAGTGCTAGGTTTGTGCTGGATACTTGTAGACGTTGTGTCTTGGCTGTAGTCCTACGGGCCTGAGAAGCTAGGCCATTACCTACTAAATCCTTCAGCCGCACATTCATTTATAGTGCAGTGATTATCTTAGTGTGACACACACACACACACACACACACACACACACACACACACACACACACACACACACACACACACACACACACACACACACACACACACACACACACACACACACACACATATATATATATATATATATATATGGAATCATATGGAATCATGTACTAACCAAAAAAGTGTTAAACAAGTCAAAATATATTTTATATTTGAGATTCTTCAAAGTAGCCACCCTTTGCCTTGATTACAGCTTTGCACACTCTTGGCATTCTCTCAACCAGCTTCATGAGGTAGTAGGTACCTGGATGCATTTCAATTTAATTTCAATTTGTGGAATTTCTTTCCTTCTTAATGTGTTTGAGCCATTCAATTGTGTTTTGACAAGGTAGTGGTGGTATACTCAAATAAGCAAAGAGAAATGACAGTCCATCATTACTTTAAGACATGAAAGTCAGTCAAAGCGGAACATTTCAAGAACTTTGAAAGTTTCTTCAAGTGCAGTCGCAAAAAAACATAAAGCGCAATGATGAAACTGGCTCTCATGAGGATCGCCACAGGAAAGGAAGACCCAGAGTTACCTCTGCGGCAGAGGATAAGTTCATTAGAGTTAACTGCACCTCAGAAATTGCAGCCCAAATAAATGCTTCACAGAGTTCAAGTAAAAGACACATCTCAACCAACTATTCAGAGGAGACTGTGTGACCAGGCCTTCATGGTTGAATTGCGGCAAAGAAACCACGACTAAAGGACACCAATAATAAGAAGAGAGTTGATTGGACCAAGAAACATGAGCAATGGACATAATACCGGTGGAAATCTGTCCTTTGGTCTAATGAGTCCAAATTTGAGATTTTTGGTTCCAACCGCCATGTCTTTGTGAGACGCAGAGTAGGGGAACGGATGATCTCCTCATGTGTGGTTCCCACCGTGAAGCATGGATGAGGAGGTGTCATGGTGTGGGGATGCTTTGCTGGTGACACTGTCAGTGATTTATTTAGAATTAAGGCACACTTAAGCAGCATGGCTGCCACAGCATTCTGTAGCGATACACACATCTGGTTTGCGTTTAGTGGGACTATCATTGGTTTTTCAACAGGGCAATGACCCAACACACCTCCAGGCTGTGTAAGGGAAATTTGACCAAGAAGGAGAGTGATGGAGTGCTGCATCAGATGACCTGGCCTCAACAATCACCCAACCTCTACCCAATTGAGATGGTTTGGGATGAGTTGGACCGCAGAGTGAAGGAAAAGCATTCCACAAGTGCTCAGCATATGTGGGAAATCCTTCAAGACTGTTGGAAAAGCATTCCAGGTGAAGCTGGTTGAGAGAATCTCAAGAGTGTGCAAAGCTGTCATCAAGACAAAGGGTGGCTACTTTAAAAAACGTGTTTAACACTTTTTTTGGTTACCACATGATTCCATATGTGTTATTTCATAGTTTTGATGTCTTCACTATTATTCTACAATGTAGAAATATAAATAAAGAGAAAAAAAAGTCAATATATAGAAAAACCCTAGAATGAGTACGTGTGTCCAAACGTTTGACTGGTACCGAATGTCTGAACATGTGTGTATGTGTGTATGGCTGAATGTGTGTGTGTGTGTGTGTGTGTGTTATTCCACTCATTCTCTGTCTCTCCCTCTCTCCCTCCCACTCACCCTCCATTCCCTCTCTGCCTCTCCTCACATCGCTCTCGTCCTGTTTTCTGTCTCGCCTTCCCTTCCTTGCCTCCCTCCCTTCCTCTCGCCGACTGTTATTTGTCATAGCTGTTATGTGCACTTTTAAAACATCTGCTTACATTAATAAAGCACATTTTAGCATCAATGATGTATTTCTTTAAACATATCTGCACATATTCATTACATGGATTTATAAGTCCTCCTGTAGAGCACCTGTACAGTCAATTTATACCAGGCCTGATCGCACTCATCAGCACATCTTAAATATTTTAGGCAGGCCCATTAGATTTATGGTCTGCCTAAGCAAAGATTATTTAAACAGAGTTTTTTTCACATATTTTTTTTTCTGAAAAGGACACAATTCTTTTCTCGTCCGAGAAAACACTGAGAGAGAAAGAACAACTTGTCAGATGGTGCATTGGAGACTGATGTGTTCCTGTAGTGTCTTTTCTCAATACTATTGCAGATCAACATAAAAGCCAAAAAGACAGCCGTGGTGTCGCTCTTAATTTCTTGGTTCTCCTGTGGTACATAAGAAACCCGCTACAGGTCGGGGCTTCTTTTCTAGTTGTTTATGCAACGTCAGCCGTTATACGGTCTGTCTCAGACTGCCGATGATAAAGGACGAGAAAAGATGTGATCACTTGGATTTGGCGTTTTTCTGCCTACCTCTGCAGTATTTCACCACACACACATACACTCTCTCTCTCCCTCACTCTCAGACACACACACACACATACACTCTCTCTCTCCCTCAATCTCAGACACACACACACACATACACTCTCTCTCTCCCTCACTCTCAGACACACACACACATACACTCTCTCTCTCAGACACACACACACATACACTCTCTCTCTCCCTCACTCTCAGACACACACACACATACACTCTCTCTCAGACACACACACACATACACTCTCTCTCTCCCTCACTCTCAGACACACACACACATACACTCTCTCTCTCAGACACACACACACATACACTCTCTCTCTCAGACACACACACACATACACTCTCTCTCCCTCACTCTCAGACACACACACATACACTCTCTCTCCCTCACTCTCAGACACACACACACACACATACACTCTCTCTCTCAGACACACACACACATACACTCTCTCTCTCCCTCACTCTCAGACACACATTGAGATGCACTCTCTCTCTCCCTCACTCTCAGACACACACACACACATACACTCTCTCTCTCCCTCACTCTCAGACACACACACACTCTCTCTCTCACTCTCAGACACACACACACATACACTCTCTCTCTCTCTCCCTCACTCTCAGACACACACACACTCTCTCCCCTCACTCTCAGACACACACACTCTCTCTCTCCCTCACTCTCAGACACACACACATACACTCTCTCTCTCCCTCACTCTCAGACACACACATACATACACTCTCTCTCTCCCTCACTCTCAGACACACACACACACTCTCTCTCTCCCTCACTCTCAGATACACACACACATACACTCTCTCTCTCCCTCACTCTCAGACACACACACACATACACTCTCTCTCTCCCTCAATCTCAGACACACACACACACTCTCTCTCTCCCTCACTCTCAGACACACACACACATACACTCTCTCTCTCCCTCACTCTCAGACACACACACTCTCTCTCTCTCCCTCACTCTCAGACACACACACTCTCTCTCTCCCTCACTCTCAGACACACACATACACTCTCTCTCCCTCACTCTCAGACACACACACACTCTCTGTCTCTCTCCCTCACTCTCAGACACACACACACACTCTCTCTCTCCCTCACTCTCAGACACACACACATACACTCTCTCTCTCCCTCACTCTCAGACACACACACTCTCTCTCTCCCTCACTCTCAGACACACACACTCTCTCTCTCCCTCACTCTCAGACACACACACTCTCTCTCTCCCTCACTCTCAGACACACACATACACTCTCTCTCTCCCTCACTCTCAGACACACACACACACTCTCTCTCTCTCCCCCTCACTCTCAGACACACACACACTCTCTCTCTCTCTCCCTCACTCTCAGACACACACACGCATACACTCTCTCTCTCCCTCACTCTCAGACACACACACACACATTTTTCTAATCTGATCGTTCTGGAAAACTGAATTTAAAATTGCAATCAGTCTGAAGTGCAATTATCAGTCTGTAGTGCATTTACTCATTCTGTGCTGATATATATATATATATATATATATATGCATAAAAAGAACTGGAAAGAACTGAAAACTGCTGTTCACAAATGCTCTCCATCCATCCAACCTCACTGAGCTCGAGCTGTTTTGCAAGGAGGAATGGGAAAAAAATTCAGTCTCTCGATGTGCAAAACTGATAGAGACATACCCCAAGCGACTTACAGCTGTAATCGCAGCAAAAGGTGGTGCTACAAAGTATTAACTTAAGGGGGCTGAATAATTTTGCACGCCCAATTTTTCAGTTTTTGATTTGTTAAAAAAGTTTGAAATATCCAATAAATGTCGTTTCACTTCAGGATTGTGTCCCACTTGTTGTTGATTCTTCACAAAAAAATACAGTTTTATATCTTTATGTTTGAAGCCTGAAATGTGGCAAAAGGACGCAAAGTTCAAGGGGGCCGAATACTTTCGCAAGGCACCGTATATAGCAAAATGTGGAAAAGGGGTCAAGGGGTCTGAATACTTTCCAAAGGCACAATATATACATACACACATATATTTATATACACATATATATATAAGAGAGAGAGAGAGAGAGAGAGAGAGAGAGAGAGAGAGAGAGAGAGAGAGAATTTTAAACCATTTTCTACGCAACTAAGCTCATGAAATATTGAAATAGCTGTAGTCTACGGAAGGAACATCCTGCTAATATGTTTGATATTTCCATGTAAAAAACCAAAAGCCTCAGAGAGGTGAATTATAGATGACTGCTTCCTAATGATCTGTGGATAATGTGGAGAGAAATTATGAAGTAGAGCAGGATGACAGGGTGAGAGGAAGAGAAGGGTGAGAAGGAAGAGAGGAGGAGAGGGATGAGAAGGAAGAGAGGAGGAGAGGAAGAGAGGAATGAGAGGAGGAGAGGGATGAGAAGGAGGAGATGGATGAGATGGAAGAGAGGAGGAGAGGGATGAGAAGGAAAAGAGGAGGAGAGGGATGAGAAGGAAGAGAGGAGGAGAGGAGGAGAGGGATGAGAAGGAAGAGAGTTGGAGAGGGATGAGAAGGAGGAGAGGGATGAGAAGGAAGAGAGGAGGAGAGGGATGAGAAGGAAGAGAGGAGGAGGGGAGGAGAGGGATGAGATGGAAGAGAGGAGGAGAGGGATGAGAAGGAAGAGAGGAGGAGAGGGATGAGAAGGAAGAGAGGAGGAGAGGGATGAGAAGGAAGAGAGGAGGAGAGGGATGAGAAGGAAAAGAGGAGGAGAGAGGGCAGAGAGCTCACAGGGATAGTGGATGTTGGGTGATAGGCTTCTGGAAACCAATATATAGGCTACTGTATCGCATTTTCTTACTCTTAGAGAGATTGACCTATATCAAGCCTGTGGAAAACTAGTGGGTTCATTCACGCTCAACATGAGATGACCGTTTGACCAGAGAGTGACCAGAATCTCATTATGACCTGTATAAAGTATTGAGCCTGGTTGCGTCTCTGTCGCTGCATTTGTAAACATCAGGAGAGGTCGTGTGGAAGTCTAGCCATACTGCAGGAGATTGAGATCCGTTAAATCAAATCAAATCAAATTTTATTTGTCACATACACATGGTTAGCAGATGTTAATGCGAGTGTAGCGAAATGCTTGTGCTTCTAGTTCCGACAATGCAGTAATAACCAACAAGTAATCTAACTAACAATTCCAAAACTACTGTCTTATACACACAAGTGTAAGGGGATAAAGAATATGTACATAAAGATATATGAATGAGTGATGGTACAGAGCATCATAGGCAAGATACAGTAGATGGTCTCGAGTACAGTATATACATATGAGATGAGTATGTAAACAGAGTGGCATAGTTAAAGTGGCTAGTGATACATGTATTACATAAAGATGCGGTAGATGATATAGAGTACAGTATATACGTATACATATGAGATGAATAATGTTGGGTATGTAAACATTATATTAGGTAGCATTGTTTAAAGTGGCTAGTGATATATTTTACATCATTTCCCATCAATTCCCATTATTAAAGTGGCTGGAGTTGAGTCAGTGTGTATGCAAGTCTGGTTGGACCCTGGTCAAAAGTAGTGCACTAAATAGGGAATAGGGTGCCATTTGAGATGCAGGCCTAGTACTGTCTCAGTGACCATTATGAAAACAATCATCACACTGATGACAAGGGAAAGGATAACAACGCTTAAGAGAGAATAGTGAAAACTTTCCACTTGTCTGAGAAAGCCAGGACTTGACTGCATACTGTTCTGTATTTCAGAACATTACCATTTCATTTTTCTCCCAGAGCAGTTGAGCAGCCAAACCAAATGGAGCGGCGAGACCCTGTTACCATGTGACCATACCAAACGTTACAGTCCAGTGCACCTCAAATATTTTGGTGAATTTTCTGATTAAGTTACTCCTTGAATAGAGTGAGATGCCAAAGAAAGCAGGCCGCTGGACTGTGTGTGTGTGTGTGTGTGTGTGTGTGTGTGTGTGTGTGTGTGTGTGTGTGTGTGTGTGTGTGTGTGTGTGTGTGTGTGTGTGCGTGCGTATATAGTGTGGAATGGGACCTAATTGAGACCAGCTGTTCCACTGAGACAGTGCTGGACAGGGTCCAGAGCTCCACATTAGGCTGACATGGATAGCCAGGGGGGTGACAGGGGGGAGAGACAGAGTGAGAAAGGGAGGAAGAGAGAGGGGACAAGGGGACTGAAGCCAGTCCAATGAGGGACTGATTATACTAACTTCTCTCTGCACCATTTACTAGATGAGCAAGAGAGAGAAAGACAATGAAGTGAATGGGAGACGACAGATAATGGAGAGAGACAGAATCCTGTAACAGAACCTCAGCAAGCAGATGAGAATAGACTGATAGAGACAGAGTGAAAAAGTCACTAGTGAAACACAGAGGAGAGTGAGTGATAAGAGATAAAGAGAGAGTGGGTGTTGACAGACAAACTGAGCAAAAAAGAAAGAAAGAACAGGTAAAAAAAACTGAGGCAGAGACTGAAGGAGAGAGAGAGATGGAAGGATGGTTGACTGCATGTGCCTGTCTTTGTGCTTGGTACATATCCCTCAGGCAGGCACGGTGATGGGCACATGAATCACAACCTATCTGCCTGGAAATGGCATAGCCTGTCTACAGCCAAACAGCCCCGGCTCTGCCATGGGAGAGAAAATAGGGGAGAAAAAAAGAACAGAATAAAACAGACTCAACTGTCTACCGAAGGAAGTCTACCCAAATGACAAAAACACAACAAATCAAACTCATAATCCGAATGGGCAGCATGACTGACAACTCGTTGCTATTTTTTCTGTCTCTGTCTTTCATTGTCCCGTTTGTCTCGTTTTCACTCATCGAAGCTGTTTTCTCTTTCCAAACAGCTCCATGTGTGTTTAGATGTCCGTCTTCTCTACTTAAAGTGGTTTTGGTTGATGGCAGAGTAGGAGGGTTCAGGATGAGGAATGTTGCTCTGCATGAAGACGTGCCTGTGTGTGTGTGTGTGTGTGTGTGTGTGTGTGTGTGTGTGTGTGTGTGTGTGTGTGTGTGTGTGTGTGTGTGTGTGTGTGTGTGTGTGTGTGTGTGTGTGTGTACTGAAATGTACCAGTGAAAGCAACACTTGAGAATTAACTCCATACACCACTAGCTATAAAACGTACAATTGAAGTCGAAAGTTTACATACACTTGGGTTGGAGTCATTAAAACTAGTTTTTCAACCACTCCACACATTTCTTGTTAATTAACAAACTATAGTTTTGGCACTTTGTGTATCTACTTTGTGCATGACACAAGTTATTTTTCCAACAATTGTTTACAGACAGATTATTTCACTTAGTCACAATTCTAGTGAGTCAGACGTTTAAATAAACGAAGTTGACTGTGCCTTTCAACAGCTTGGAAAATTCCAGAAAATGATGCCATGGCTTTAGAAGCTTCTGATTGGCTAATTAACACCATTTGAGTCAATTGGAGGTGTACCTGTGGATGTAATTCAAGGCCTACCTTCAAACTCAGTGACTGCTTGACATCATGGGAAAATCAAAAGAAATCAGCCAAGACCTCATAAAAAACTGGTTCATCCTTGGGGGCATTTTCCAAACACCTGAAGGTACCACGTTCATCTGTACAAACAATCGTACGCAAGTATAAAAACCTTGGGACCACGCAGCTGTCATACCGCTCAGGAAGGAGACATGTTCTGTCCCCTAGAGGTGAATGCACTTTGGTGCGAAAAGTGCAAATGAATCACAGAACAACAGCAAAGGACCTTGTGAAGATGCTGGAGGAAACAGGTACAAAAGTATCTATATCCACAGTAAAACGACTCCTATATCGACATAACCTGAAAGGCCGCTCAGGAAGGAAGAAGCCACTGCTCCAAAACCGCCATAAAAAGCCAGAGTATGGTTTGCAACTGCACATGGGGACAAAGATCATACTTTTTGGAGAAATGTCCTCTGGTCTGATGAAACAAAAAATATAACTGTTTGACCATAATGACCATCGTTATGTTTGGAGGATAAAGGGGAGGCTTGAGGAACACCATCCCAACCGTGAAGCACGGAGGTGGCAGCATCATGTTGTTGAGGTGCTTTGCTGCAGGAGGGACTGGTGCACTTCACAAAATAGATGGCATCATGAGGATGGAAAATAATGTGGATATATTGCGGCAACATCTCAAGACATCAGTCAAGAAGTTAAAGCTTGGTTGCAAATGGGTCTTCCAAGTGGACAATGACCACAAGCATACTTCCAGAGTTGTGGCAAAATGGCTTAAGGACAACAAAGTCAAGGTATTAGAGTGGCCATCACAAAGCCCGGACCTCAATACTTTAAAACATTTGTAGCAAAACTGAAAAAGCTTGTGTGAGCAAGGAGGCCTACAAACCTGACTCAGTCACACCAGCTCTGTCAGGAGGAATGGGTGAAAATTCACCCAATTTATTGTTGGAAGCTTTTGGAAGGCTACCCGAAACATTTGACCCAAGTTAAACAATTCAAAATCAATGCTACCAAATACTTATTGAGTGTATGTAAACTTCTGACCCACTGGGAATATGATGAAAGAAATAAAAACTATTATTCTGTCATTTCACATTACAATAAATTGGTAATCCTAAGTGACCTAAAACAGGGAATTTTTACCAGGATTAAATGTCAGGAATTGTGAAAAACTGAGTTCAAATGTATTTGGCTAAGGTGTATGTAAACTTCGACTTCAACTGTATAAACCTTTTTTTTTCTCTCTCACACACACATACACAAACTAGAGTCAATGTGGTGCGGCTAAAGTGATCATAAAACACACACACACACACACACACACACACACACACACACACACACACACACACACACACACACAGTCGAACACACTCGTAGAAGCACACAGTCAAACACATACAGTGACAACATTTACACACAGAGACAAATCTTGACTGAAGTTCTCTTACAGAAAGAAACCACTTAACCCGTAACCCAAACTTCTAATAGCTTGTTATATTGAAGATACAGCCTATGAAAAGTGAGAGCAAGAATAGAGGCATTGTTGCATGTCTCTCTCTTTCTCTCTCCCCCTTTCTTTCTCTCTCTCCCAGCCCTCTTCCATATTTATTGATCTATGATGAATGTTTAATTTCATGTTTACTCTCCGGGGCTAGGATTGTAAGTTAACATACTGTGAGATTAATGGTTTAAAATCTTAATCAGTTGTGAATATTTATAATTTACTTGTGATTATGGATGTGGAGGTGGGGACTGATAGAGATGGCACATTGGAAGGGGGGTGGGGGGGGGGGGGTTCCTGAGGGGGGGTTAGTAGGGGGAATGAGGGGTGTGGGGGGTCTTTGGGGGAGGTAGGGTTTCAGGGTCTGGTCCTTGGGTCTACAGCTGTCTCTGAAAGGGAAGAAGGGAGTGCTCACTCAGAGTTGTGAAAGTGAAGGTCACTCGATCATGGGGAGTGTGCAGAGGGAGGGGGTGGGGCTGATGACAGTGTGGCCGAGTGATGGTGTGTGTATTGGGGTGGGGGAGGGGGAGGACGGTCACTGGAGAAGATTGTCTGTCCACCATAGGGCTGGTACAATTACCATATGACCTTGTACCTGACGGTTATGGACCATCATGAAAATAAAACACCGTCAAAACCGTTTAAACACATATACAGTGCACCTCCCTTTTTCCACATTTTGTTACGTTACTGCCTTTTTTTTAAATTGATTATATAATTTTTTCCCCCTCATCAATCTACACACAATACCCCATAATAACAAAGTGAAAACAGGTCTGAATACCTTCCAAATGCAAGGTATTTACAGCACACTAAGTTCCCAAAACATCAAGAACACCTGCTCTTACCATGACAGACTGACCAGGTGAATTCAGCTGAAAGCTGTAAATGTCGCTTGTAAAATCCACTTCAATCAGTGTAGATGATGGGGAGAAGATAGGTTAAAGAAGGATTTTTAAGCATCGAGACAGTTGAGTCAAGACATTCAGACCCCTTCCCTGTTACACGTTCTGTTACGTTACAGCCTTATTATAAAACAGATCAAATAGTTGTTTTTTTCTCATCAATCTACACATAATACACCGTAGTGACAAAAAAACAATGAAATACAACTTTGAAATAAGTATTCAGAGCCTTTACTCAGTACTTTGTTGCAGCACCTTTGGCAGCGATTGCATCCTCGAGTCTTCTTGGGTCTGACGCTACAAGCTTGGAACACCTGTATTTGGGGAGTTTCTCCCATTCTTCTCTGCAGATCTTTTCCAGCTCGAAAGAGTCTTGGTGGTTCCAAACTTCTTCCATCTAATAATGATGGAGGCCACTTTGTTCTTGGGGACCTTCAATGTTGTAGACCTTTTTTGGTACCCTTCCACAGATCTGTGCCTTGTCACAATCCTGTCTCTGAGCTCTACGGAAAATTCCTTCAACCTCATGGCTTGGTTTTTGCTCTGACATGCACTGCCAACTGTGGGACCTTATATAGACAGGGGTGTGCCTTTCCAAATCATGTCCAATCAATTGAATTTACCACAGGTGGACTCCAGTGAAGTTGTAGAAACATCTTAAGGATGTTCAATGGAAGCAGAATTGACCTGAGCTCAATTTTGAGTCTGATAGCAACAGGTCTGAATACTTATGTAAATAATGTATTTCTGTTTTTTTATTTTTAATACATTTGCAAAAACCTGTTTTCGCTTTCTCGTTATGGGGTAGTATGTGTAGGAAAACATATATTTAATCCATTTTAGAATAAGGCTATAAAGCAACAAGATGTGGAAAATAGGGAAGTGGTGGGAATACTTTCCGAATGCACTGCAAGTGCCTTTGAACAGGGTATGGTAGGTGCCAGACACACCAGTCTGAGTATGCCAAGAACCGCAATGTTGCTGGGTTTTTCACGCTGAACAGTTCCCCGTGTGTATCATAAATGGTCCATCACCAAAGGACATCCAGCCAACTTGACAAAACTTTGGGAAACATTGGAGTCAGTATTGGCCAGCTTCCCTGTGGAATGTCCCGACAGGCAGTTCTGAGGGGAAAATGGCATGCAACTCAATATATGTTTTGTACACTCAGTGTTTAGCAACGAAGTATGGAGCAAATTAGACGGGGTTGGCTTAGATTGTTGACAACGTTTAAACTACACTGAACAAAATATAAACGCATCATGCAACAATGTCAAAGATTTTACGGAGGTACAGTTCATGTAAAGACATTAGTCAACTGAAATGATTTAAATAGGCCCTAATCTACGGTTTCACATGACTGGGTAGGTGTGCAGCCATGGGTGGGCCTTGGAGGGCATAGGCCCACCCACTGGGGAGCCAGGCCAAGCCAATCAGAATGAGTTTTTCCTGGCAAAAGGGCTTTATTACTGAAATACTCCCCAGCACAAGGTGTACCTTTGTAATGATCATGCTGTTTAACCAGCGTCTTAATATGCCACACTTGTCATATAAAATTGATTATCTTGGCTGAGGAGAAATGTAAACACATTTTTGCACAACATTTTAGAGAAATAAGCTTTTTGTACGCATGGAACGTTTCTGGGAATTTTTATTTCAGCTCATGAAACATAACACTTTACATGTTGGGTTTATATTTTTGTTCCGTGTTTATTTCATCTCCACTGTTGATTGAAAACATAAATACCTTTGTACAATGAGCACTTGTTGTCTCTCAAATACAGCGTTACAGTTGTTGTTTAGCTAGCTGGGAAATTTCTGCCGTATTAGCATAGACAGCACATCAGTCAAAACACCTCAAAATAAGACATGGTATGAAGAACAAAATTAAACTAGCTGAAACAAGCCACTTCACGATCCCCCACACGGCAGCTTCTTGTCATTGTTGCTAGCTATCTGGCCACCCAGAATCACAACACACAGCTTTCTGCCTCATCGAATTGTGTGCATCGTTTTTGTGACTTTGTCAGCTAACCAGTCTATTTGAATGGTCATTATCGTGACCGCGGTCATTTGGCTGGCCAATTACCGTCCTTGACCGTCGCAGCCCTAGTCCACCATTTTCTTTATGTCTGTCCCTTATCATTCAAAATGGATCGTTATTACTCATAATGTTGATCAGCGATTAGAGTCCTTCATAATGCAAATCATCCATGATGATTTTCAGAACATCGCATTAGTTGCGCCGAAAGACTTAAAATGGTGCAAATATTGTGCCGAACAGCTGTGAACGTGAACTTCATCTACATTTTTTCTCTTCATTTCCATCAGCATGAGTTGTGAGTACAGTAACAGCTGCAGGTGTAGACTTGCTATTAACAAAATTCTGCCCGAGCACCATTCGGGTCTCAGACGAGGAATTTGGGACACCCGGTCTCCATCTACACCAGTCTTCCGGGGCTTCATAAACCGCTTATCATCCATCACATGTATTTATCCTTCCCTTCATCCCATTTGATTTATAATTTTACACAGCTGTGAAAAAAGACAGACGTCTCTCGGCCAGATAAACATTCTTAAATTCTCAAAAAAAAAAAAACATTCAACCTTTTTTTTTTCTTTGGTGGATTTGAAACAGCCTGAGGTTTTGGCCCTGGTCTCCGGTGTCGCCATGCAACGACAGGGGCCTCAGCTCAGGCCCCCTAGCTCAGCTCTGTAGATATTTATACCCCTATGCTGTGAGTCGCACCAGGGGAATCACATTAGTGATGGCTGTTATTAGAGTCCCCGTCAACCCAGCCAGACTTCACGCACACACACACACACACACACACACACACACACACACACACACACACACACACACACACACACACACACACACACACATGCACATACAGTCTCTCTCTCTCTCACAAACACACACACACACACAAGGCCTGTCTATAAGCAGCGAGCGAGGCTCTCGGAACGGTCATGAAATACTTTCACTCCACAGATGTCTCTCAATGAGAGTGGCTTTGCGTACGTCGGCCGTTCAATAGCGTGTCATTTCCTCCTTAGGCCAGAGAGTTCTGTGTAAGCACTTTGTGGAAACAGATTAGGTGTTGGAAATAGGTTAGAGCTGTGAATGGTGGTGATGAGGAGACTTACAATATTATATATGTGGTTTGCCTCTGCCAGTTGCACTTTGGGCACCGTTTGTATGGATCAAACTTTTTAACTTAAGGTTGTTGAGTTTTGCATGACATTGTGATGTCCCATGATTCATAACTACTAATTCGTTGAAGGATGAAATGTGTGGCTTGTTCATTGCAGCTGACTTACTCTGCTTAAGACATGTTGGTATTAGCCTCACATCAGTGATCCCACAAAGCATTACTCTCTCAGGCTTATGGCCTTGTGATTTGTTTCCCCCCGTGATGGCCTCTGATGTAAATCAATATCCTCTCTCATTCAGACCGTCTACCTACTCCTTAACTCAAGGTCTAATACCTTTTTATCTAGTTACACACACACACACACACACACACACACACACACACACACACACACACACACACACACACACACACACACACACACACACACACACACACACACACACACACACACACACACACACACACACACACGTATGCTTGCACACACACACACACACACACACACACACACACACACACACACACACACACACACACACACACACACACACACACACACACACACACACACACACACACACACACACACACACACACACACACACACATCCTGAGCCGGAGTTTCCTAGCAGCTGAGTGGATCAGCCACAAGCCGTGTGGCGTCCCCGTTGAGTTTGTTCTTACGCTGTTTAACGAGCCGCTGCTTCGTCATTATCCGCTTGGTTTGGTCTACTGGAAGATTGGAAGATGACATCCCAAACGGCACTCTACTCCTGATATAGTGCACTACTTTTGACCAGGGCCCACTGGTCTAAAGTAATGCACTCTGAAGGGAATAGGGAGCTATTTTGGACTCAAGGTCGTACTGCAGACGCACAGTCCCCCCTCACAACCCTTGTACTCCTGTATATACCTCTCTCATTCTGTCTTTCTCTCTTCATCTCTAGCCAGTCTATTTATATTTCTGTTTTTACTTTACTAAACATGTTTCAACTTCTCTGTCACATTCTGTCATTTGTCTTTCTCCCTCACTTGCTTTTCACCACATATTTGTCTGTCTTCTAGTGTCTCTGCTTATGACACTGTTTAGTCTAGGTCTGGTCAAAGTGCTGCAGTTTGTCTACAGTATGTCTGAGCTCTCTCTCCACCCTCTCTCTTTCCCTCCCTCGCCCCCCCCCCGCCCCCTCCCCTCATCTGTCTTTCTAACCAGAGTGACATCACAGGCATTAGCTGGTGCTGGGGAGATTCTTTGCTCATGAATATTCATTCATGAGATGATTATGCACGTCGTCCTAATCCAAGGAGTGTGTGGGATGATAAAAGCTTCTGAACATCACAGCCGCTCCCATGACAGATATATAAACAAATAATCACTACCTCTCACAATCAAGCCACAAAAATGTAAATACTCATGTTAATGATTGTGAACTCTTAGGACACTTGAGACTCCCAACACCTTATCTGATGAAATTAGTCACAGAGTGTTACGCACAGAGATACACATCTGTAAATAACTGGAGTATTGCATGTGCTTAATGTAATGTAAATGTGATGTCAATTAAGTAAATGCACATTCTCAGAAGCAATCTTCATTTTCTAACATCATAAGGGGTCAAACCGTGTGTGATAATTGCATGACCCTTGCAGAGATTAGACATTAGACCAATGTGACAATCGAGACAAAGTTATTTCCTGTAATTGCATCAGTATTCCGTTAACAATAATGCAATTAAAAGGCCCAGAAAGACACGGAGCTACAAGGAAAATTGCAGACTTTTCCATTATTCTTCCACAAGAACCGGAGGTACGCCGACATCAGTTGGATTCCTCAATCATCTCCACTCAGTTTATCTGATCTGAGGAGAATGTTCTATGAGTGAGTTAACAGCCCACTGATTAGAGGGAACACGGAAGTCTCTGCTACTGACCCATCTCTCAGATGTTGGACTGGATCATACGGGAAATGCATGGAAAATGTCATATTTCTCTCTCATGTAAACATCTCACTTATGTCTGTGTTGAAGTTGAAAACAAACTAACGTCCGTCCAGGTTTTTCCAATCAGAGTTACATAGACACTAACGTTACATAGACACTAAGTGATGGGGATTACTCTCATACGTTGGATCGGTATACATCGGTATACGTCTTTGTGATTCTTACCACAGAATGACTGTTATTTCATAACGTTGTTGATGTTGCTGTTGAGAAAGAGGCAGAGGGCGAGAAAGAAGGACAAATTAGAGACAGCCCTAGAGGACAGACAAAGTCTCACTCTGTCTGCCAAGGAGGCAGACCAGACGCTTGACCTCATTAGCTAAGCTAATGTTATGCGCGGGTGTGAAGGGCGAGTGGCGGGTGAATTTTGTGGGATGGAGGGAAGGAGACATGGAGGAGATGCAGAGGAGATGAGTCCCACTCCTGTCCTCCATCCTGCCCTCTTTCTCTGCCCTACATTTGAACCCTGCGTCTTTTGTCCTGGCGGGACCAAGCGGATGGGCACCACCGCGGCCCGCATCTTAGCCATAAAAACGTCCATAAATTAAGTTATGGGAAAATAACACACGAGGCTTGTTATTGTATTGTGAGGGAGTGAAAACACCAGTTGGGTGAGTGGAGGAGCTTTGGTTTGTTGTAAACAAAGCTGCGTTTAGTTAACAAAGCTGCGTTCACCATCACACTCAGCTGTGTGATGGTGCTCAGGGCTGAGAAACACAAAGGAGGAGAGAGAGAGAGAATACCTCATCAGACTAAGGACTAAGCCCTGATGATGCAAATCTGAAAACAAAAAGAGAAAGAATGAGAAAGAGAATGGTTATTTTATGCTTTATCTAAGGGCACTACAGGATACCCCTGTTGTTTAACACCGCACTGACACGCACGCACGCAATCATGCACGCACACACACACACACACACACACACACACACACACACACACACACACACACACACACACACACACACACACACACACACACACACACACACACACACACACACACACACACACACACACACACACACACACACACACACACACACACGTGCCGAGGATTGAGCTTTGGTGTAACCAAATCCTTTGCATACAGGATGAGACACAGTAGAAATATAGATGCTGAAGGCCAATGGGGGGGGGGGGGAGGAGGAGGAGGAGAGTAAGATGGAGGAGGGATGCAAGAGAGGGAAAAGGGATCACGGGGGGGGTGCGAAAGAAGGGAGGGATGAGAAAGACAGAGATGGAAACAGGCAGGGGGGATGGAAAGATGAGCAGGAAGAGATGAAGATGACATAAGGATACCAGGGGGGATGAAGGGATGAGTTGGAAAGAGGGATGGAGGGATTGTAGGGTGTCCCTGTGTCAGAGGTTAGCCATGACAGGAACAGGCGTTAGTGTTAGTGTCAGAGCTGGGTCCTATGAGCTCAGAACTCAGCCCCTCAGTCCACCCCAGGCCTCCATTACAAAACGCAGCCCAGAAACCAGCTCCACACGAGCACCAAAGACAAGACAGAAGAAAGGAGAAATTAAACAACAAATAAAAAATGACATGTGGGTTTTTGCTCTGGGAGCTCATTGCAATTGTTTCTCTCTCTTTCCTTTTCCACTCGTTCGAAGTGTCACAAATGATCATAGCACCACACTGAGGTTATGGACTGTACATGTTACTGTATGTAATACAGCAATGAACCAAGTTGTTTGTTTTCTAATCTATGGTAAACCTGTGTACAGCATTGTGGTAAACCTGTGTACAGCATTGTGGTAAACCTTGTGGTAAACCTGTGTACAGCTTTGTGGGAAACCTGTGTACAGCATTGTGATAAACCTCTATACAGTATTGTGGTAAACCTGTGTACATCATTGTGGTAAACCCGTGTACAGCATTGTGGTAAACCTGTGTACAGCATTGTGGTAAACCTGTGTACAGCATTGTGGTAAACCTGTGTACAGCACTGTGGTAAATATGTGTACAGCAGTGTGGTAAACCTGTGTACAGCATTGTGGTAAACCTGTGTACAGCATTGTGGTAAACCTGTGTACAGCATTGTGGTAATCCTGTGTACAATTGTGGTAAAACCGTGTATAGTATTGTGGTAAACCTGTGTAAAGCATTGTGGTAAACCTGTGTACAGCATTGTGGTAATCCTGTGTACAATTGTGGTAAAACCGTGTATAGTATTGTGGTAAACCTGTGTACAGCATTGTGGTAAACCTGTGTAGAGTATTGTGGTAAACCTGTGTACAGCATTGTAGTAAACCTGTGTACAGCATTGTGGTAAACCTGTGTACAGCATTGTGGTAAACCTGTGTACAGCATTGTGGTAAACCTGTGTACAGCATTGTGGTAAACCTGTGTATAGTATTGTGGTAAACCTGTGTACAGCATTGTGGTAAACCTGTGTACATCATTGTGGTAAACCTGTGTACATCATTGTGGTAAACCTGTGTACAGCATTGTGGTAAACCTGTGTACAGCATTGTGGTAAACTGTGTACAATTGTGGTAAACCTGTGTACAATTGCGGTAAACCTGTGTATAGGATTGTGGTAAACCTGTGTACAGCATTGTGGTAAACCTGTGTACAGCATTGTGGTAAAGCTGGGTACAGTATTGTGGTAAAGCTGTGTACAGTATTGTGGTAAAGCTGTGTACAGTATTGTGGTAAAGCTGGGTACAGTATTGTGATAAAACTGTGTATGGTATTGTGGTAAAGCTGTGTACAGTTTTGTGGTAAAGCTGTGTACAGTTTTGTGGTAAAGCTGTGTACAGTATTGTGATAAAGCTGTGTACAGTATTGTGGTAAAGCTGGGTACAGTATTGTGGTAATGCTGGATACAGTATTGTGGTAAAACTGGGTACTGTATTGTGGTAAAGCTGGGTGCAGTATTGTGATAAAGCTGGGTGCAGTACTGTGGTAAATCTGGGTGCAGTACTGTGGTAAAGCTGGGTGCAGTATTGTGGTAAATCTGGGTGCAGTACTGTGGTAAATCTGGGTGCAATATTGTGGTAAAGCTGGGTACAGTACTGTGGTAAATCTGGGTGCAGTGCTGTGGTAAAGCTGGGTGCAGTACTGTGGTAAAGCTGGGTGCAGCACTGTGGTAAAGCTGGGTACAGTACTGTGGTAAATCTGGGTGCAGTACTGTGGTAAAGCTGGGTACAGTACTGTGGTAAATCTGGGTGCAGTACTGTGGTAAAGCTGGGTACAGTATTGTGGTAAAGCTGGGTGCAGTACTGTGGTAAAGCTGGGTACAGTACTGTGGTAAATCTGGGTGCAGTACTGTGGTAAAGCTGGGTACAGTACTGTGGTAAAGCTGGGTGCAGTACTGTGGTAAAGCTGGGTGCAGTATTTTGGTAAAGCTGGGTGCAGTACTGTGGTAAAGCTGGGTGCAGTATTGTGGTAAATCGGGGTGCAGTATTGTGGTAAAGCTGGGTACAGTACTGTGGTAAAGCTGGGTGCAGTACTGTGGTAACGCTGGGTGCAGTACTGTGGTAAAGCTGGGTGCAGTATTGTGGTAAATCTGGGTGCAGTACTGTGGTAAAGCTGGGTGCAGTACTGTGGTAAAGCTGGGTGCAGTATTTTGGTAAAGCTGGGTGCAGTACTGTGGTAAAGCTGGGTGCAGTATTGTGGTAAATCTGGGTGCAGTACTGTGGTAAAGCTGGGTACAGTACTGTGGTAAAGCTGGGTGCAGTACTGTGGTAAAGCTGGGTGCAGTATTGTGGTAAAGCTGGGTGCAGTACTGTGGTAAAGCTGGGTGCAGTACTGTGGTAAAGCTGGGTACAGTTTTGTGGTAAAGCTGGGTGCAGTACTGTGGTAAAGCTGGGTACAGTACTGTGATAAAGCTGGGTACAGTTTTGTGGTAATGCTGGGTACAGTACTGTGGTAAAGCTGGGTACAGTATTGTGGTAAAGCTGGGTGCAGTATTGTGGTAAATCTGGGTACAGTATTGTGGTAAAGCTGGGTACAGTACTGTGGTAAAGCAGGGTACAGTTTTGTGGTAAAGCTGGGTACAGTATTGTGGTAAAGCTGGGTGCAGTACTGTGGTAAAGCTGGGTGCAGTACTGTGGTAAAGCTGGGTGCAGTATTGTGGTAAAGCTGGGTGCAGTACTGTGGTAAAGCTGGGTACAGTACTGTGGTAAAGCTGGGTACAGTACTGTGGTAAAGCTGGGTCCAGTATTGTGGTAAAGCTGGGTGCAGTATTGTGGTAAAGCTGGGTGCAGTACTTTGGTAAAGCTGGGTACAGTACTGTGGTAAAGCTGGGTGCAGTATTGTGGTAAATCTGGGTACAGTACTGTGGTAAAGCTGGGTGCAGTACTGTGGTAAAACTGGGTACAGTATTGTGGTAAAGCTGGGTACAGTATTGTGGTAAAGCTGGGTACAGTATTGTGGTAAAGCTGGGTACAGTATTGTGGTAAAGCTGGGTACAGTATTGTGGTAAAGCTGGGTACAGTATTGTGGTAAAGCTGGGTACAGTACTGTGGTAAAGCTGGTTGCAGTACTGTGGTAAAGCTGGGTGCAGTACTGTGGTAAAGCTGGGTACAGTATTGTGGTAAAGCTGGGTACAGTATTGTGGTAAAGCTGGGTACAGTACTGTGGTAAAGCTGGGTGCAGTATTGTGGTAAAGCTGGGTACAGTATTGTGGTAAAGCTGGGTACAGTATTGTGGTAAAGCTGGGTACAGTATTGTGGTAAAGCTGGGTACAGTACTATGTTAAAGCTGGGTGCAGTACTGTGGTAAAGCTGGGTGCAGTACTGTGGTAAAGCTGGGTACAGTATTGTGGTAAAGCTGGGTACAGTATTGTGGTAAAGCTGGGTACAGTATTGTGGTAAAGCTGGGTACAGTACTGTGGTAAAGCTGGGTACAGTACTGTGGTAAAGCTGGGTGCAGTATTGTGGTAAAGCTGGGTACAGTATTGTGTTAAAACTGGGTACAGTACTGTGGTAAAACTGGGTACAGTACTGTGGTAAAGCTGGGTGCAGTACTGTGGTAAAGCTGGGTGCAGTATTGTGGTAAAGCTGGGTGCAGTACTGTGGTAAAGCTGGGTGCAGTACTGTGGTAAAGCTGGGTACAGTACTGTGGTAAAGCTGGGTGCAGTACTGTGGTAAAGCTGGGTGCAGTACTGTGGTAAAGCTGGGTACAGTACTGTGGTAAAGCTGGGTGCAGTATTGTGGTAAAGCTGGGTACAGTATTGTGGTAAAGCTGGGTGCAGTATTGTGGTAAAGCTGGGTACAGTATTGTGGTAAAGCTGGGTACAGTACTGTGGTAAAGCTGGGTGCAGTATTGTGGTAAAGCTGGGTGCAGTACTGTGGTAAAGCTGGGTGCAGTATTGTGGTAAAGCTGGGTGCAGTACTGTGGTAAAGCTGGGGGCAGTATTGTATACGTTACTCTGTTTAGATACTTTACTAAAGTCCTCCTGGGTTCTCTATTTACCCAGCACACTGCTGTGTGGCTACCAGACTCTTTTGGACGCCGCCACCCAATGGGCTTTGTCTTAACCGTATTATCCCACACACCACATTTGTCAATAATTAAGCGGTGTATTGTGGTGTCGGAGGGCCCCGGCACAGGCCCGTTCACCGTCTTTGTCTCACGTGTGAAGGGTTGGCAGTAACAGACGCAGAGAAACAGGCTTTTGTTGTGGCACTGCTTTGGGGCGACGGGGACAGACAATGGAGGCATTGAAAGTGAATTTGCCCAAAACACTTGGCGAGGGGGGTGATGAGGGGATGGTGGTGGGGTGGGAAGGGTAGTTAGGGTTCTGGGGCAAGCAGCAGTTGGCCAGTGGGACCTTTCAGAGATTGGGGATTGGGGGAAAGGCCTGGTAACAGGTTTATTCTGGTGATTACCAGGTATTAACAGCTACTATATGTAAACCTCAATCAAATACGCTTGATCTACTAAAACAATGTTTTAGTGCCACTATTCTAAGTGCAGTTGAATGTAATTCCCATGTATCCTCAGTCTCCTTCACCAGTAAAGAAACTACACTGTACCCATTAATATTGCACTGTGTGTTTCTCATTGTGTACTTACTACATCATTTTCGATCGGAATGACAGAGAATGAGAAAGAGAGCGAGGGAAAAAGTTAGAGAGTAGAAAGAGAGGGAGAGCGAAAGAGAGCAGAGAGAGCAGAAAAAGAGGCAGAGCTTAACCAGATGGAGAGTGTTTGTCCTAGTCACTCTGAATTATAAATGGTCTCTCACTTTCAGGGAAACACACAGCATACATAATACCCCTGATGCATTTCTACTGCCAGGCTACTCCACTGTCCCCAGGGCTGGCCCTCCCTCCAAATCTCTCTCTGTCCTTTTTTATTTCTCTCTCTCGCTCCCTCTCTCTGGAGTTTAGGATTTCATTATCTATGCCCTCTTGCGCTCTCTTTTTTGCTCTCTCCTTCTCTCTCTATCTCTCTCTCTCTCTCTCTTTCTCTCTCTCTCTCTCTCTCTCTCTCTCCCCGAGGTCTGGTCTTAGTGCTGTCAAGGAGGATTTCCACACTGCTCCTTCTCTGAGAGGGGACTGTTTAGGAGAGCTCTCTCCCTCAAGGTTATTCACAGAGAGAGAGTGAGACAAGTCAGGCATGCACGCACGCACTTACGCACTTACGCACGCACACACACACACACACACACACACACACACACACACACACACACACACACACACACACACACACACACACACACACACACACACACACACACACACACACACACACACACACACACACACACACACACAAAGACTCTCCCTCTCTCTCTCCTCTTTATGTGTGATGATTATTATTTGACCATGCTGGTCATTTATGAACATTTGAACATCTTGGCCATGTTCTGTTATAATCTCCACCCGGCACAGCCAGAAGAAAACTGGCCACCCCTCATAGCCTGGTTCCTCTCTAGGTTTCTTCCTAGGTTTTGGCATTTCTAGGGAGTTTTTCCGAGCCACCGTGCTTCTACACCTGCATTGCTTGCTGTTTGGGATTTTAGGCTGGGTTTCTGTACAGCACTTTGAGATATCAGCTGATGTAAGAAGGGCTATATAAATACAATTGATTTGGATTGGATTTATCTTATCCCTTGACTCATCTCTTGCCCTCTTTCTTGCCATCTCTGACTCTGTCATGCATTGGACGTTCCCTCCATCTCTATCGTTCTCTATCTCTCTCTCTCTGTCTCTCTTTCCTTTAGTATCACATCCATACTTCATCTTTCAGTATTGCCTTTCAGCAGATATAACTTTGTGAAAGGCAGTATGGATTCTGCGGAACGTAAAGGCTCTAGAAGGTTTAAGAGGTACATACAGAATGAAACCTAATGAACAAAATAGTCATGATTTGTGGAGCCTTCAATGCCACAATGCTACCTGGGTCATTGCTACTGCCACCAAAATGACAAAATGACAAATGACAATAAAATATCTAGACAATGCCTTATGGATATAGTGTATCATGCAATCCCTCATGACAGCTTATCATAGTCTATAAATGCTTCATGAACCCTAAACAGTGAGTGCAGATTTCAGTCAATACAGGTATTTAAAACAAAGGAATATATGTCCGTTTTAGGCTAAAACTGCTTACAAGGACTTTGGGTTCATTTTGAAAGCAGGCTAGAATGAGAGGGAGCAAATGAGAGGCAGAAACAAGAGAAAGAGAGCCAAAAACAGAGAGTGAGAGAAAGAGAGAGAAACACAAGAAAGAGAGTGATAACGAGAGAGGGAGGGAGAGGGAGAATAGCAGTTCACCGTATATCCTCTGTTGGTGTTTTCAGCGAGTTCTGCATCGTTCATGTCTAGAAGCATGAAAGAGGAAAATCGAATAACATGTGTGTGGTGATCTGCTACCAACGAGCTTATGTCCATGGATAAATATTCACTTTTGACAAGGCCTCATCTGTTCCTCATTTCCAGCTCTAACTCAGCCTGTGGAAATACACAACACACACACACACAGACACACACACACAAACACACACTAGAGCCGTAACTCAGGTGGGGAAATATTTTTCCTGCTGTTAAGCGATATCCTAATGTGTTTCCGTCACTGTTAGAAGTCTGGCACTGAGCTTCGGAGAGTGTGATTCAATAAAAATCCTTCCAATAAAGAAACCTGTTATGGATTCTCTCTGTTCTGCTGTAAGTTAATGTACTTCAGAGAGGGATGAGGAGAATGTACAATCATACAATTCTTTGAATGTACACTACATGACCAAAAGTATGTGGACACCTGCTCGTCGAACATCTCATTCCAAAATAAAGGGCATTAATATGGAGTTGGCCCACCCCTTGCTGCTATAACAGCCTCCACTCTTCTGGGAAGGTTTTCCACTAGATGTTGGAACATTGTTGCAGGGAATTGCTTCCATTCAGCCATAAGAGCATTGGTGAGGTCGGGCATTAATGTTGGGCTCGTGGTCGGGCATTCTAATTTATCCCAAAGGTGTTCGATGGGGTTGATGTCAGTGCTCCTGTGCGAGCCAATCAAGTTCTTCCACACCAATCTCAACAAACCATTTCTGTATGGACTTCGCTTTGTGCACGGGGCATTGTCATGCTGAAACAGGAAAGGGCCTTCCCCAAACCGTTGCCACAAAGTTGGAAGCACAGAATGTCAATGTATGTTGTAGCGTTAAGATTTCCCTTCACTGGAACAAAGGGGCCAAACCCGAACAATGAAAAACAGCCCCAGACCATTATTCCTCATCCACCAAACTTTACAGTTGGCACAATGTGTTTGGGCAGGTTGCGTTCTCCGGGCATCCACCAAATCCAGATTCGTTCATCGGACTGCCAGATGGTGAAGCGTGATTCATCACTCCAGAGAACGCGTTTTCACTGCCACCGAGTCCAATGGCGGTGAGCTTTACACCACTACAGCCGACGCTTGACATTGTGCATGGTGATCTTAGGTTTGTGTGTGGCTGCTCGGCCATGGAAACCCATTTCCTGAAGCTCCCAACGAACAGTTCTTGTGCTGATGTTGCTTCCAGAGGCAGTTAAGAACTCTGTAGTGAGTGTTGCAACCGAGGACTAACGATTCTTATAAGTTATGTGCTTCAGCACTCGGCGGTTACGTTCTGTGAGCTTGTGTGGCCTACCACTTCGCGGCTGAGCCGTTGTTGCTCCTAGACATTTCCACTTCACAATAACAGCACTTACAGTTGACTGGGGCAGCTCTAGCAGGGCAGAAATTTTACAAACTGACTTGTTTGAAAGATGGCATTCTATGACGGTGACACGTTGAAAGTCACTGAGCTCTTCAGTAAAGCCATTCTACTGCCAGTGTTTGTCTATTGAGATTGCATGGCTGTGTGCTAGATCTAGATTTTATAGACCTGTCAGCAACGGGTGTGACTGAAATAGCCAGATCCATTCATTTGAAGGGGTGTCCACATACTTTTGTATATATAGTGTATATCCGCAGACAGGGCTGTCAAATGCTTAACAAGAAAGATACATTAGAGAAGGGGTGGGGAGAACGGGTGGGCTTTAGGTCTTGGTGAACTACTGTAGCTACATAATCTTAAAGGGTGGCATCATATCACTGGCATTCCTGGAATGTCAGGATATTTTCAAGAGTACAGACTGCTGTTAAGACTGTTTCTTTTCTACTCTCTTTTCTACTTACAGACCCAACACACACACACACACACACACACACACACACACACACACACACACACACACACACACACACACACACACACACAAATGCGCACACACACTCACGTGTGATGTTTCACATGTGAGCTCTTTGAAAGGAAGTTGCTGTTATAGTGCGTATGCTATTCCTCCAGGCACATCACAACCACCATGTTATTTCTGTTTGATCTTCGTACTTTACTTCCCTCGTCTCTCTCTCTCTCCCCCTCTTTCCCCCTCTCTCTGCCGCCCTATCTCACCCTCTATCAGTCTCTCGCTCTCTTTCTGTCTGTGTAAGCATTTAAGTTGTCTCTTGTGATGGTCTTAGCGTTGCTTGTCATTAAGTCTTCTGACATCCTGTTGCTCCAGGGGTGGGCTGAGGGTATGATGGACTTGATGAAAAGACTCTATAGTAACTACTGTATTATCATAGTTATATAGGCTACTGTGGGTCACTGTAGTTATATAGGCTACTGTGGGTCACTGTAGTTATATAGGCTGCTGTAGGTCACTGTAGTTACATAGGCCACTGTGGGTCACTGTAGTTATATAGGCTACTATGGGTAACTGTAGTTATATAGGCTACTGTGGGTCACTGCAGTTATATAGGCTACTGTGGGTCACTGTAGTTATAAAGGCTACTGTGGACTACTGTAGTTACAGTATGTAGGCTATTGAGGGCTACTGTAGTTATATAGCCTACTGTGGGTTACTGTAGTTATGTAGGCTAATGTGGGATACTGTCGTTATATAGGCTACCGTGGGTAACTGTAGTTATGTAGGCTACTGTGTGTCACTGTAGTTATATAGGGTAATGTGGGATACTGTAGTTATATAGGCTACGGTGGACTACTGTCATTATGTAGGCCACTGTGGGTCACTGTAGTTATATAGGCTACTGGGGCTGCTGTAGTTATATAGGCTACCATGGATCACTGTAGTTATATAGGCTACCATAGATCACTGTAGTTATATAGGCTACTGTGGGCTACTGTAGTTATATAGGCTACCATGGGTCACTGTAGTTATATAGGCCACTGTGGGTTACTGTCGTTGTATAGGCTACTGTGTGTCACTGTAGTTATGTAGGCTAATGTGGACTATTGTAGTTATGTAGGCTACTGTGTGTCACTGTAGTTATGTAGGCTAATGTGGACTACTGTCGTTATGTAGGCCACTGTGGGTCACTGTAGTTATATAGGCTGCCATGGATCACTGTAGTTATGTAGGCTAATGTGGGATACTGTAGTTATGTAGGCTAATGTGGGCTACTGTCATTATGTAGGCCACTGTGGGTAACTGTAGTTATATAGGCTACTGTGGGTTACTGTCGTTATATAGGCTACCGTGGGTCACTGTAGTTATGTAGGCTAATGTGGGCTACTGTCATTATGTAGGCCACTGTGGGTAACTGTAGTTATATAGGCTACTGTGGGTTACTGTAGTTATATAGGCTACTGTGGGCTACTGTAGTTATATAGGCTACTGTGGGCTACTGTAGTTATGTAGGCTAATGTGGACTACTGTTGTTATGTAGGCCACTGTGTGTCACTGTAGTTATATAGGCTACTGGGGCTACTGTAGTTATGTAGGCTACCATGGATCACTGTAGTTATATAGGCTACCATGGGTCACTGTAGTTATATAGGCTACTGTGGGCTACTGTAGTTATGTAGGCCACTGTGGGTTACTGTAGTGATATAGGCTACTGTGGGTTACTGTAGTTATATAGGCTACTGTGGGTTACTGTAGTTATATAGGCTACTGTGGGTTACTGTCGTTATATAGGCTACCGTGGGTCACTGTAGTTATATAGGCTACTCTGGGCTACTGTAGTTATGTAGGCCACTGTGGGTTACTGTAGTTATATAGGCTACTGTGGGTTACTGTAGTTATATAGGCTACTGTGGGTTACTGTAGTTATATAGGCTACTGTGGGCTACAGTAGTTATATAGGCTACTGTGGGATACTGTAGTTATGTAGGCTAATGTGGGATACTGTAGTTATGTAGGCTACTGTGGGCTACTGTAGTTATGTAGACCACTGTGGGTTACTGTAGTTATATAGGCTACCATGGGTCACTGTAGTTATATAGGCCACTGTGGGTTAGTGTCGTTATATAGGCTACTGTGGGCTACTGTAGTTATGTAGGCTACTGTGGGCTACTGTAGTTATGTAGGCTAATGTGGGATACTGTCGTTATATAGGCTACCGTGGGTAACTGTAGTTATATAGGCTACTGTGGGTTACTGTAGTTATATAGGCTACTGTGGGCTACTGTAGTTATGTAGGCTAATGTGGACTACTGTCGTTATGTAAGCCACTGTGGGTCACTGTAGTTATATAGGCTACCATGGATCACTGTAGTTATATAGGCTACCATGGGTCACTGTAGTTATATAGGCTACTGTGGGTTACTGTCGTTATATAGGCTACTGTGGGTCACTGTAGTTATATAGGCTACTGTGGGCTACTGTAGTTATGTAGGCCACTGTGGGTTACTGTAGTTATATAGGCTACTGTGGGTTACTGTAGTTATATAGGCCACTGTGGGTTACTGTAATTATATAGTCTACTGTGGGTTACTGTAGTTATGTAGGCCACTGTGGGTTACTGTAGTTATATAGGCTACTGTGGGCTACTGTAGTTATATAGGCCACTGTGGGTTACTGTAGTTATATAGGCTACTGTGGGTTACTGTAGTTATATAGTCTACTGTGGGCTACTGTAGTTATGTAGGTACTGGGGCAACTGTAGTTATATAGGCTACTGGGGCTACTGTAGTTATATAGGCTACTGTGGGTAACTGTAGTTATATAGGCTACTGTGGGTTACTGTATACTGTATATAGGCCACTGTGGATAACTGTAGTTATATTGGCTACTGTGGCTAACTGTATATACAGGCCACTGTGGATAACAGTAGTTACAGTGCATTTTGAAAATATTCAGACCCCCTGATTTCCAAATGTTGTTAAGTTACAGCCTTATTCTAAAATGGAATGCATGTTTTATACTCTTCAATCGACATACAATATCCCATAATGACGAGGCAAAAACAGGTTTTTGGACATTTTTGCACATTTAGGTGAACCTCTGCCCCAGTCTGAAGCCCTGAATGCTCTGAAGCAGGTTTTCATCAAGGATCTCTCTGTACATTGCTCCATTCATCTTTTCTTCAATCCTGACTAGTCTCCCAGTCCCTGCAGCTGAAAAACATCCACAGAGCATGATGCTGCTAACACCATGCTTCACCGTAGGGATGGTGCCAGGTTTCTTCCAGACTTGACGCTTTGCATTCAGGCCAAAGAGTTCAATCTTGCTTTCATCAGACCATCTTGTTTCTCATGGTCTAAGAGTCCTTTAGGTGCCTTTTGGCAACTTCAAGCGGGCTGTCGTGTGCCTTTTAGTGAGGAGTGGCTTCCGTTTGGTCACTCTGCCATAAAGGACTGATTGGTGGAGTACTGCAGCGATGGTTGTCCTTCTGGAAGGTTCTCCCATCTCCACAGAGGAACTCTGGAGCTCTGTGAGAGTGACCATTATCGTCTTGGTCACCTCCCTAACCAAGGCCCTTCTCCCCCAATTGCTCAGTTTGACTGGGCGGCCAGCTCTAGGAAGAGTCTTGGGGGTTCTAAACATCTTCCATTAAGAATGATGGAGGTCACTGTGTTCTTGGGGACCTTCAATGCTGCAGAAATGTGTTGGTACCCTTCCTCAGATCTGTGCCTTGACACAATCCTGCCTCTGAGCTCTATGGATTAATTATTTCGACCTCATGGCTTGGTTTTTTCACTTTTGACATGCACTGTCAACTGTGGAATCTTATATAGACAGGTGTGTGCCTTTCCAAGTCATATCTAATCAATTGAATTTACCACACGTTGACTCCAATCAAGTTGTTGAAACATCTTAGCGAAGCTCAATGGAAACAGGATGCACTTGAGCTCAATTTCGAGTTTCATAGCAAAGGGTATGAATACTTAAATAAGGTTTTCTGTGTAAATTTGCAAAAATATCTAATAACCTGTTTTCACTTTGTCATTATGGTTTATTGTGTGTAGATTGATGAGGATTTGCATTTATTTAATCCATTTTAGAATAAGGCTGTAACGTAACATAATGTGGAAAAAGAGAAGAGGTCTGAATACTTTCTGAATGCACTGTATATAGGCCACTGTGGGTCACTGTAGTTTTATAGGTTACTGTGGGTCAATGTAGTTATATAGGCTACTCTGGGTCACTGTAGCTATACGTATAGGCTACTGTGGGTTACTGTAATTATTTAGGCCACTGTGGGTCAATGTAGTTATATATGCAACTGTGGACCACTGTAGATATATATTAAACTGTGGGCCACTGTAAATATATATTCAACTGTGGGCTACTGTAGATACATATTCAACTGTGGGCCACTGTTGTTATATATTCAACTGTGCTGGCTGTAGTCTAGAACTGGTGTGGCAGTGAATGGGTGCAGACTGTAGTCTAGACCTGGTGTAGCAGTGAAGGGGTGCAGACTGTAGTCTAGACCTGGTGTAGCAGTGAAGGGGTGCTGGCTGTAGTCTAGACCTGGTGTAGCAGTGAAGGGGTACATAATGTAGTCTAGACCTGGTGTAGCAGTGAAGGGGTGCTGGCTGTAGTCTAGACCTGGTGTAGCAGTGAAGGGGTACATAATGTAGTCTAGACCTGGTGTAGCAGTGAAGGGGTGCTGGCTGTAGTCTAGACCTGGTATGGCAGTAAAGGGGTGCTGGCTGTAGTTTAGACCTGGTGTAGCAATGAAGTAGTGCTGGCTGGCTGGGTGCTGGATGTGAGCATGGGGGAGGATGTCCGATGCTATCTGTGTCTGAGGAACAGAGCACATTTAGCATCTTGACGCTTCGCAAGACCAACGCTTTCATCTAAATGTCACTGGGACCGTCCACCTCGGGAGCGTTTAGAAGAAAAACATGTCCCCCCGCTAAAAGAGGAATGAGAGGTAGGGAGAGAAAGATATTGGGAGGAGGGGAATTAGAGAGGAGGAGAGAGGGAAGGAGAAGGGAGAGTGAAAGAGGGGGAAAGAGATGAGAGAGAGAGCACAGAGCATCGCCCCAAAAACATTTGTTGGTTTTACACTGTAAACAATGCTGAGAGACAGGACTGGTCAGTGTCCCTCATCTTTCTGACAGTGCCTGGCGGGTCAGTGATTTGGTCATTTGCGTGTGTGTGTGTGTGTGTGTGTGTGTGTGTGTGTGTGTGTGTGTGTGTGTGTGTGTGTGTGTGTGTGTGTGTGTGTGTGCACGAATGTGTGTGTGTGTGTGTGTGTGTGTGTGTGTGTGTGTGTGTGTGTGTGTGTGTGTGTGTGTGTGTGTGTGTGTGTGTGTGTGTGTGTGTGTGTGTGTGTGTGTGTGTGTGTGTGTGTGTGTGTGTGTGTGTGTGTGCACGAAGGTGTGTGTGTGCATGGGTTGGGGTTGTTGGTTCATAGCCATAATTAACAACATCTCCCGGCTTTGTGAAGCTGTGACATGTCCTAGCTGGGGTAGTTTCTCCCAGTTTCTTTAGCATTTGCATGAATAAGTTAGCAGAGGATTTAAGTGGATTCACTGTTGACAGTCTTTTTTTTTAGCTATACACCTGCAAGCTGTTCTCTATGAGTGTTGGAGAGTGAGAGAACTAGCAGTAGTGATGGTGTTTACTTGTGGCAGGTACTCATTACCATGTGAGGTTCCTAAATAGGTAGAATCGTTGAGCCTGCCATGACCCCCCACCTCTCGCTCGCTAGTGTTCTCAAATGTGCCACTTGATCATCTGTCTCTGTGTGTTCACATTGCTGTGAACATACAAAATATGACAAATATATACAGAGGCGTACTGTGTATCGCTGCTTTAAAGCAGAGTAGAGACACAAGTGTGCGCTGTGTCCTTATTGAAGAGCTTTAATGTCCTTTGAATTTCGTCATTTTGGCACAATGTGTAGCCCTGTTATTGGTGGCTGATGCAACGAAATTAAAACAAGGAGAATATGAATAACTTCAAGAGCTATTGAACTCTGCTATCTTTCAGCAGCAGCCTATTTGAGTTTAGCAAGTTTCTGAAGAAAGAAGGGGGAAAACACACACACACACACACACACACACACACACACGCACACACGCACGTGCACACACACATACACGCACGCACACACACACACACACACACACACACACACGCACGTGCACACACACACATGTGCACACACACACACGCACACACACACACACACACACACACACACACACACACACTGTGAGATTCGGTTAAATTGTCTTGAAAATAAATGTACTGCAAAGGGTGACTGTGTGTGTTTTATCGTGCGAGTGTACATGCATGTGTGTGTCATGCGCCTGTTTATGTGTGTGCATGCTTGTCTGTGTGTGTGTGTGTGTGTGTGTGTGTGTGTGTGTGTGTGTGTGTGTGTGTGTGTGTGTGTGTGTGTGTGTGTGTGTGTGTGTGTGTGTGTGTGTGTGTGTGTGTGTGTGTGTGTGTGTGTGTGTGTGTGTGTGAGTGTGTGAGTGTGTCTGTCTGCCTGTCTCTTGCGCCTGGTGTTTGCCTGTGTGTACATACGTGCATGTGCCTGTGTGTGTCTAAGCTGTTATTAGAGAGTGTGAGATAGAGAGGAAGAGACAGACCGAGAGCGAGAGCTACTTTTTCTGGGGAAACAGAGGGAGACTGGAGGAGCGGTAATTCCTCCTGTTGTGAATAATGCATGAGGCCTTGTCTGGGAGCAATTGAAATGCAGCATGTGTACACATCTAGGCCGGAAAGAAGTAACGCACAGCTCAGACGTCAAACTTATGGCTGGATAGAAATTAAGAGCGGGCTGGCATCGTTGAGAGCTTTTCTTGACGTACCGATTGGTTTCATACAACTATTCTCAACACTGCAGACTTCCTCGTTGGTTTTGGTTCAAATTCAGGCATAACAGAGACCTCTTCTGTGTTAAAGAAATCACAAAGTTTATTGCACTAAAAAGACAAAGAGAGACGATTCACACACCTGTGCAGTGCGGAAGTTAATGTTTTAAACAGTGAATATGATCGGCTTAATGTGTCTCGGTTAACGTATCGTGATCAGATTTAATAACTTCATTTTACTAAGGAATCACAAAGAGTCTCTTCCCGAAAATAAACTATGAGATTTGTTAGCGATAGCGATATTACTGTGCAACGTAGACATTTTATTTCCTCCCAAGATTGCAAAACAATTCCTATGTTGTTGTTTGTGCCCATTGGTTATGAATGTTTTAACTTCTGTGTTGAGAAGTCATGTTTTTACCATCAGCTTCTGGTTTCAAAGAGCACCAAAAACTATACTAACCATAAGGCTTTTACTGCCACCACAGAAACAGACCCTGGGTCTGTTCTAATGCGCCCACCTGCGAATTCCGAAACCATGCTTCCTTTGTGGGTGGGGCCAAGCAACCTTCATTTGCAAGCAATTAACTTATATATATTAATATACATTACCATTTCTCCCGACAATGGAAGAACTGCTCTGGCATACACCACGAAACAGAGTTCTGCTTCACCTGCACAGCACCGAAAGAGCTGCAGAGGCAACCAAACTAGACGAGGTGCACGGTGAGATTTCAGACTGAACTCTTTCCACGCTCTTCAAAAGAGAAAGTGACATATTTTTTTAGTTCGGTGCCATACCAAGTCTGAACTAGGGCTAGCACACCCCAACCTGTGCCTCCCTCCCTGGCTTCTGCTTCTTCTTCTTACAACCACAACAATGCCGTTTGACACAGCTCTCACTATCTCCTTCCACTAGACCCCTTTCCTGCAGTCAAATGACCAAATCGCCCTCTAGGGGCCTCATGGGTGGAATGTAATTCATATTTTTCATCATTTCATAATTCATGACGAAAATGCAGTGTTATTATGTCAGCCGGTTGTGTTATATTTCAGTCTTCTGTGATGTATAAGAAGTGTAATATTTGCATGCAAACCTACACAGCTCTACCATGTGTGTGAGGTGTAGATTTGTTTAAGACTACTAAGAAACACTCTGTGTGACCCTGCTTTAGCCCTCTGCAGTAAAAGGTTTTAAAGGGAGTAAATCATGGCGCCTTCCCAACAGGCCTTCACAAGGCCCTACATCAAGGCATCGGTTTCCCCTTATCTCACAGGAGAGACTGCATCGCATTGTGGGAGAGGATGTCTCATTGAATGGCTGTATAAAGGGAAAGTGACAGAGGAATGATTTGCATGTAAAATCGCTAAGGGAATTTAGTGGGTAATGTTTGAGCGTGTAGATCACAGGAGAGTGGTGATGGTGTGTGTCGATGATGGGCTTTAGTGTGTGTGAGTGCGTGTGTGAAAGAGCAATAGAGTCACTCTGTTCTAACCTGTACAGCCTCCACCTAACACACTGTCTAGCCTGTACAGCCTCTACCTAACACACTGTCTAGCCTGTACAGCTCTCTACCTAACACACTGTCTAACCTGTACAGCTCTCCACCTAACACACTGTCTAACCTGTACAGCTCTCTACCTAACACACTGTCTAACCTGTACAGCTCTCTACCTAAAACACTGTCTAACCTGTACAGCTCTCCACCTAACACACTGTCTAACCTGTACAGCTCTCTACCTAACACACTGTCTAACCTGTACAGCTCTCTACCTAACACACTGTCTAACCTGTACAGCTCTCTACCTAACACAATGTCTAACCTGTACAGCCTCTACCTAACACACTGTCTAACCTGTACAGCTCTCTACCTAACACAATGTCTAACCTGTACAGCCTCTACCTAACACACTGTCTAACCTGTACAGCCTCTACCTAACACATTGTCTAACCTATACAGCTCTCTACCTAACACACTGTCTAACCTATACAGCTCTCTACCTAACACACTGTCTAACCTGTACAGCCTCTACCTAACACACTGTCGAACCTGTACAGCTCTCTACCTAACACACTGTCTAACCTGTACAGCTCTCTACCTAACACACTGTCTAACCTGTACAGCCTCTACCTAACACACTGTATAACCTAGACAGCCTCTACCTAACACACTGTCTAAGCTCGACAGCCTCTACCTAACACACTGTCTAACCTGTACAGCCTCTACCTAACACACTGTCTAACCTGTACAGCCTCTACCTAACACACTGTCTAACCTGTACAGCTCTCTACCTAACACATTGTCTAACCTATACAGCTCTCTACCTAACACACTGTCTAACCTGTACAGCCTCTACCTAACACACTGTCTAACCTGTACAGCTCTCTACCTAACACACTGTCTAACCTGTACAGCCTCTACCTAACACACTGTCTAACCTGTACAGCCTCTACCTAACACACTGTCTAACCTAGACAGCCTCTACCTAACACACTGTCTAACCTCGACAGCCTCTACCTAACACACTGTCTAATCTCGACAGCCTCTACCTAACACACTGTCCAACCTGTACAGCCTCTACCTAACACACTGTCTAACCTGTACAGCCTCTACCTAACACACTGTCTAACCTATACAGCTCTCTACCTAACACACTGTCTAACCTGTACAGCTTCTACCTAACACACTGTCTAACCTGTACAGCCTCTACCTAACACACGGTCTAACCTATACAGCTCTCTACCTAACACACTGTCTAACATGTACAGCCTCTACCTAACACACTGTCTAACCTGTACAGCTCTCTACCTAACACACTGTCTAACCTGTACAGCCTCTACCTAACACACTGTCTAACCTGTACAGCTCTATACCTAACACACTGTCTAACCTGTACAGCCTCTACCTAACACACTGTCTAACCTGTACAGCTCTCTACCTAACACACTGTCTAACCTGTACAGCCTCTACCTAACACACTGTCTAACCTGTACAGCTCTATACCTAACACACTGTCTAACCTGTACAGCCTCTACCTAACACACTGTCTAACCTGTACAGCTCTCTACCTAACACACTGTCTAACCTGTACAGCTCTCTACCTAACACACTGTCTAACCTGTACAGCCTCTACCTAACACACTGTCTAACCTGTACAGCTCTCTACCTAACACACTGTCTAACCTGTACAGCCTCTACCTAACACACTGTCTAACCTGTACAGCTCTCTACCTAACACACTGTCTAACCTGTACAGCCTCTACCTAACACACTGTCTAACCTGTACAGACTCTACCTAACACACTGTCTAACCTGTACAGCCTCTACCTAACACACTGTCTAACCTGTACAGCCTCTACCTAACACTCTGTCTGACCTGTACAGCCTCTACCTAACACACTGTCTAACCTGTACAGCTCTCTACCTAACACACTGTCTAACCTGTACAGCCTCTACCTAACACACTGTCTAACCTGTACAGCTCTCTACCTAACACACGGTCTAACCTATACAGCTCTCTACCTAACACTCTGTCTAACCTGTACAGCTTCTACCTAACACACTGTCTAACCTGTACAGCTCTCTACCTAACACTCTGTCTAACCTGTACAGCCTCTACCTAACACACTGTCTAACCTGTACAGCCTCTACCTAACACACTGTCTAACCTAGACACCCTCTACCTAACACACTGTCTAACCTCGACAGCCTCTACCTAACACACTGTCTAATCTGTACAGCTCTCTACCTAACACACTGTCTAACCTGTACAGCCTCTACCTAACACACTGTCTAACCTGTACAGCTCTATACCTAACACACTGTCTAACCTGTACAGCCTCTACCTAACACACTGTCTAACCTGTACAGACTCTACCTAACACACTGTCTAACCTGTACAGCCTCTACCTAACACTCTGTCTAACCTGTACAGTTTCTACCTAACACACTGTCTAACCTGTACAGCTCTCTACCTAACACTCTGTCCTACCTGTACAGCCTCTACCTAACACTCTGTCTAACCTGTACAGCCTCTACCTAACACACTGTCTAACCTGTACAGCCTCTACCTAACACACTGTCTAACCTGTACAGCCTCTACCTAACACTCTGTCTGACCTGTACAGCCTCTACCTAACACACTGTCTAACCTGTACAGCCTCTACCTAACACACTGTCTAACCTGTACAGACTCTACCTAACACACTGTCTAACCTGTACAGCCTCTACCTAACACACTGTCTAACCTGTACAGCCTCTACCTAACACTCTGTCTGACCTGTACAGCCTCTACCTAACACACTGTCTAACCTGTACAGACTCTACCTAACACACTGTCTAACCTGTACAGCCTCTACCTAACACACTGTCTAACCTGTACAGACTCTACCTAACACACTGTCTAACCTGTACAGCCTCTACCTAACACTCTGTCTAACCTGTACAGCTTCTACCTAACACACTGTCTAACCTGTACAGCTCTCTACCTAACACTCTGTCTAACCTGTACAGCCTCTACCTAACACTCTGTCTAACCTGTACAGCCTCTACCTAACACACTGTCTAACCTGTACAGCCTCTACCTAACACACTGTCTAACCTGTACAGCCTCTACCTAACACTCTGTCTAACCTGTACAGCTTCTACCTAACACACTGTCTAACCTGTACAGCTCTCTACCTAACACTCTGTCTAACCTGTACAGCCTCTACCTAACACACTGTCTAACCTGTACAGCCTCTACCTAACACTCTGTCTGACCTGTACAGCCTCTACCTAACACACTGTCTAACCTGTACAGACTCTACCTAACACACTGTCTAACCTGTACAGCCTCTACCTAACACACTGTCTAACCTGTACAGACTCTACCTAACACACTGTCTAACCTGTACAGCCTCTACCTAACACTCTGTCTAACCTGTACAGCTTCTACCTAACACACTGTCTAACCTGTACAGCTCTCTACCTAACACTCTGTCTAACCTGTACAGCCTCTACCTAACACTCTGTCTAACCTGTACAGCCTCTACCTAACACACTGTCTAACCTGTACAGCCTCTACCTAACACACTGTCTAACCTGTACAGCCTCTACCTAACACACTGTCTAACCTGTACAGCCTCTACCTAACACTCTGTCTGACCTGTACAGCCTCTACCTAACACACTGTCTAACCTGTACAGACTCTACCTAACACACTGTCTAACCTGTACAGCCTCTACCTAACACACTGTCTAACCTGTACAGCCTATACCTAACACACTGTCTAACCTGTACAGCTCTCTACCTAACACACTGTCTAACCTGTACAGCCTCTACCTAACACACTGTCTAACCTGTACAGCCTCTACCTAACACACTGTCTAACCTGTACAGCCTCTACCTAACACACTGTCTAACCTGTACAGCCTCTACCTAACACACTGTCTAACCTGTACAGCCTCTACCTTACACACTGTCTAACCTGTACAGCCTCTACCTAACACACTGTCTAACCTGTACAGCTCTCTACCTAACACACTGTCTAACCTGTACAGCTCTCTACCTAACACTCTGTCTAACCTGTACAGCCTCTACCTAACACTCTGTCTAACCTGTACAGCCTCTACCTAACACACTGTCTAACCTGTACAGCCTCTACCTAACACACTGTCTAACCTGTACAGCCTCTACCTAACACTCTGTCTAACCTGTACAGCTTCTACCTAACACACTGTCTAACCTGTACAGCTCTCTACCTAACACTCTGTCTAACCTGTACAGCCTCTACCTAACACACTGTCTAACCTGTACAGCCTCTACCTAACACTCTGTCTGACCTGTACAGCCTCTACCTAACACACTGTCTAACCTGTACAGACTCTACCTAACACACTGTCTAACCTGTACAGCCTCTACCTAACACACTGTCTAACCTGTACAGACTCTACCTAACACACTGTCTAACCTGTACAGCCTCTACCTAACACTCTGTCTAACCTGTACAGCTTCTACCTAACACACTGTCTAACCTGTACAGCTCTCTACCTAACACTCTGTCTAACCTGTACAGCCTCTACCTAACACTCTGTCTAACCTGTACAGCCTCTACCTAACACACTGTCTAACCTGTACAGCCTCTACCTAACACACTGTCTAACCTGTACAGCCTCTACCTAACACACTGTCTAACCTGTACAGCCTCTACCTAACACTCTGTCTGACCTGTACAGCCTCTACCTAACACACTGTCTAACCTGTACAGCCTCTACCTAACACACTGTCTAACCTGTACAGCCTATACCTAACACACTGTCTAACCTGTACAGCTCTCTACCTAACACACTGTCTAACCTGTACAGCCTCTACCTAACACACTGTCTAACCTGTACAGCCTCTACCTAACACACTGTCTAACCTGTACAGCCTCTACCTAACACACTGTCTAACCTGTACAGCCTCTACCTAACACACTGTCTAACCTGTACAGCCTCTACCTAACACACTGTCTAACCTGTACAGCCTCTACCTAACACACTGTCTAACCTGTACAGCTCTCTACCTAACACACTGTCTAACCTGTACAGCCTCTACCTAACACACTGTCTAACCTGTACAGCCTCTACCTAACACACTGTCTAACCTGTACAGCCTCTACCTAACACACTGTCTAACCTGTACAGCCTCTACCTAACACACTGTCTAACCTGTACAGCTCTCTACCTAACACACTGTCTAACCTGTACAGCTCTCTACCTAACACACTGTCTAACCTGTACAGCTCTCTACCTAACACACTGTCTAACCTGTACAGCTCTCTACCTAACACACTGTCTAACCTGTACAGCCTCTACCTAACACACTGTCTAACCTGTACAGCTCTCTACCTAACACACTGTCTAACCTGTACAGCTCTCTACCTAACACACTGTCTAACCTGTACAGCTCTCTACCTAACACACTGTCTAACCTGTACAGCTCTCTACCTAACACACTGTCTAACCTGTACAGCTCTCTACCTAACACACTGTCTAACCTGTACAGCCTCTACCTAACACACTGTCTAACCTGTACAGCTCTCTACCTAACACACTGTCTAACCTGTACAGCTCTCTACCTAACACTCTGTAGTGGTCACACTTCTTACAGCCTGGTCTTCATCACTCTGCAGTCACACATAGCCAACAGGCTGATGCTATACATGTAGATCTAACATCTTCTTTTCAGCACCACAGCAGCTTTACAGTGGAACAGCAGGGGGAAAAGAAAAACGGAACAAAATTTTCAATTAACCTCCTTTGATCGGCTCCTGAAGTGTGGATATGAAACGTTCCGCTAGCTAACGATGCGTATCATTTCCAATTTGCGGTCCCGTTATCTGGAGTTCATCCACACAGCTACTCATTCCAAGTGGGATTAGATGTGTGGAATATATATTTTGCCCCATGATCATCATCCTACACGCTGGATTAAGAGCAGAGGTTCTCGCTCTCTAAATGACACGAACAGGGAATCATCACCAGGGAACTAAAGGAACTCTGGGGTATTGAACCATGTCCCTGAACTCTGGGGTATTGAACCATGTCCCTGAACTCTGGGGTATTGAACCATGTCCTTGAACTCTGGGGTATTGAACCATGTCCTTGAACTCTGGGGTATTGAACCATGTCCTTGAACACTGGGGTATTGAACCATGTCCCTGAACTCTGGGGTATTGAACCATGTCCTTGAACTCTGGGGTATTGAACCATGTCCTTGAACACTGGGGTATTGAACCATGTCCCTGAACTCTGGGGTATTGAACCATGTCTTTGAACTCCTTGGTATTGAACCATGTCCCTGAACACTGGGGTATTTTTTTAAACATTTTTATTTTGACCTTTATTTAACCACGCAAGTCAGTTAAGAACAAATTCTTATTTTCAATGACGGCCTAGGAAGTGGGTTAACTGCCTGTTCAGGGGCAGAACGACAGATTTGTACCTTGTCAGCTCGGGGGTTTGAACTTGCAACCTTCCAGTTACTAGTCCAACACTCTAACCACTAGGCTACCCTCCCGCGCGTATTGAACCATGTCCCTGAACTCTGGGGTATTGCACCATGTCCCTGAACTCTGGGGTATTGAACCATGTCCCTGAACACTTGGGTGTTGAACCGTGTCGTTGAACACTGGGGTATTGAACCATGTCCCTGAACACTTGGGTGTTGAACCGTGTCGCTGAACACTGGGGTATTGAACCGTGTCCCTGAACACTGCTGGTCAGATAGTCTTTTGACCTCTAGAAACTGATCTGATTGTTTTCTTAAGGGGAAGTTTTTCAAATTCAGTATATCTTGCTGTAATTGAAAGATTGTCTTTGAACATGTGATTCTGGCAGACAGACATGCTGCAGTGATCAATTGTTATGGTGGATACAAATATATCAAATAAACTGGGTTGTTTTTTACCATTGTTTGTGTTCATTCAGCATTATACCAAATCATTATACATCAGCAGATATCATAAATGTCTGTGATTTATCATGCCAATATGCAAACATAGATATCAATCAGTTAGATGTGCAACAATTCAAACTACTGTACTATAAGCACCTCTGTACTTAGTGGGATCAATCCTAACTGTTTCAACGCTACAAACAGGAGGCCGAGGAAAGAGCAGAGGAGCGTTGTTGCTATGGTCTTTACTTACAGTAAGACTGGAGACCATGACATAGCTAATGTTCTTAATCTGGTTAAAGACCATTAGACAGACTGAGAGGTAGCGATAATGAATTAGAGACAATAAAGCAGCTTTTAAACAGACCTTGTTAGGTGTAACGCTAGGTAGCAGGCTAGCCTATGTAGCACTCACTGAGTACTCCGGCTCTGTGCTAATGATGAGACCAGGGGTTCATTTCCACACAGGTCGATATTGGCTGGATGCAGTGGATAGTTTGGAATGTCTAAATTATCTGTACTGAACTTCCCGCTGGCTCTGATGTGATTGTAATTTGAGTTTATTGTAATTCGATTTCACACTTCTCCCTTTATCTGACTTTGGGTGTTATGAACCAATGAGTTCAGAATGCATGTACGCATGTCAAGTATTTTGACTTTGATGCCCTGTGTTAAGTTGGAATCTGTGAGGGAAGTAGTGCGCTGGGCTAAAATATAGTTCAGTAGGATAAAGAGTGGATGATGCAACTGATAGCGGCGTAGGGTGAGTTACAAATGGCCTGTTTCTGTGAACAATAACTATCTTCCTAATTGACTGTTATTTGTGCTTTAGACTACCAGCAGGCATTTGCTGTGGCCTACCTCTCTCTCTCTCTCTCTCTCTCTCTCTACCTCTCTCTTTCTCTCTCTCTCTACCTCTCCCTCTCCCTCTCTCTCTCTCGCTCTCTCTCTCTACCTCTCCCTCTCTCTCTCTCTCTCTCTCTCTCTCTCTCTCTACCTCTCTCTCTCTCTCTCTCTACCTCTCCCGCTCTCTCTCTCTCTCTCTCTCTCTGTCTCTCTAGCTCTCTCTCTCTCGGTCTGTCTTTCTCTCTCTCTACCTCTCCATCTCTCTCTCTCTCTCTCTCTGTCTCTCTAGCTCTCTCTCGCTCTCTGTCTCTCTCTCCACCATGAAGTCTCCATGTCAGGCAATTAAGCACCCTGAGTCCTCTTTAGATCAGCCAGAGATACTTGCTTCTGTTGGTTTGAAAGACAGAGGCACAAAAGACTCTCTTTCAAAGAGGCTTCTCACAGAGAACCACAGTCTCTAATTGCCTGTCTCAGTAGGGTCTCCTTGAAAATCGGCCTATTCTGAGAGATTGGAAGCAATAAACAATACTGTTATGAATAAAACATTAATCACAATTGTTCCATGTCAGGAAATATAAACAAATTATTGCCTGTTGTAAATATTTTATGCATGGCTTTCCCCTGTCTCTCTCTTGCCTTGTGGCCCTGAGAGTTGAAAGACGCTCGGCGACGATCCTTCGCCTGTTCCTGCGTTTTGTTAAACATTAATAAGGTGAGCGCCAAAGAAATGTCTTTCATCTTCAGGGCTCCTATCTGTTCTCTGTTCCTCTCCTTCACTATCCTCTACTCGTCTCCCTCTCCCCTCTCACCTCTCACCTCTCTGCTCCCTTTACCCTCTCATCTTTATCCCCTCTTATTTCCCCTCTTATTTCTCCTAATTTCACCTCCCCTCTCTGCTACTCTCATCTCTTCCCTCCTGTTCTCTCGGAAAGTATTCAGACCCTTTGACTTTTTCCACAATGTGTTAGGTTACAGCCTAATAAAATTGATAAGATCAGGGGGGGGGGGCTCATCAATCTACACACAATACCCCATAATAACGAAGCAAAAACAGGTTTGCCTCTGAAAAACATCCCCACAGCATGATGCTGCCACCACAACACTTCACTGTAGGAATGGTGCCAGGTTTCCTCCAGACGTGACACTTGACATTCAGGCCAAAGAGTTCAATCTTGGTTTCATCAGACCAGAGAATGTTGTTTCAAGTGGGCTGTCATGTACCTTTTACTGAGGAGTGGCTTCCGTCTTGCAACTCTACCATAAAGGCCTAATAGGTGGAGTGCTACAGAGATGGTTGTCCATCTGGAAGGCTCTCCCATCTCCACAGAGGAACTAGAGCTCTGTAAGAGTGACCATTATCGTCTTGGTCACCTCCCTGACCAAGGCCCTTCTCTCCCAATTGCTCAGTTTGGCCAGGAGGCCAGCTCTAGGAAGAGTCTTGGTGGTTCCAAACATCTTCCATTTAAGAATGACTGAGGCCACTGTGTTCTTGGGGACATTCAATGCTGCAGAAATGTTTTGGTAACCTGTGCCTCGAGATTCATCCTGTCTCGGAGCTCTACGAACAATTCCTCCGACCTCATGGCTTGGTTTTTGAACTGTTGACCTGCCCTGTCAACTGTGGGTCCTTATATAGACAAGTGTGTGCCTTTCCAGATCATGTCCAATCAATTGAATTTATCACAGGTGGACGCCAATTAAGTTGTAGAAAGATCTCAAGGATGACCAATGGAAACAGGATGAACCTGAGATCAATTTAGAGTCTCATAGCAAAGGGTCTAAATACTTATGTAAATAAGGTATTTCTGTTTTTTGTTTTTAATACATTTGCAAAAATGTCTAAAAACCTGTTTTTGCTTTGTCATTGTGGGATATTGTGTGTAGATTGCTGAGGAAATTGTTTTATTTAATACATTTTAGAATAAGGCTGTAACATTTCAAAACGTGGAAAAAGTCAAGGGGTCTGAATACTTTCCAAAGCCACTTTACAATGACATAAATTGCATGAAATTTGTTCATAAAAGGCCATTGTGGCCATCTGACCACAAGTAAAATGATCGATTCATGCAGTTATTGTATTATAATGGATATATTTTCACCGTTCTCCGTGATGGTCTGCGAATCCACAAACTTCTGGCTACTTTGTCATGTAAACAAAGAACAGCTTCTAAAAGTGCGTATCTAAGGTCTGGGTTTCCCAAAAGCATTGTAGCACTAAGATAATCTTCCATCCATTTAGTGTCCATGGAATTAAGATGATCTTAACGCTATGATGCTTTTAGGAATCCCCGCCCTGCTCTGTCCCAGAAGTGAGGGTAAATGGTAGGCATGTTCTCTGCTATCCACTTTATGTTTTCATTATTATTTTGGGTATAGTGGACGGTTACCATTTTTTTTGTCAAGCGTTCAGGGGTCAGGTAAAAAATATATTTTACTGAAGGGAGGGTCATGGCATTTTCATTTTAGATAGGTTTGATTTTCTCCAGGTATCCCTCATTATAAACAACGTACAGTCCCTTATTGAAAGTTAATTGTGTTCTGGGAAACACGTGAGTTCTTCGGCCGTTATGGAAATGACACATTGTTAAAGCACTTGTAAGTTTGTGTTCCATCGCTATCAGGAAACCGGGCCCTGGCTATAAATTCATAGACATGACCATTTGCATTTATGCAAGTCATACAGTGTGGATTCTCCCTTTAAAGGGGGGAGGTGGAGAATATCAACATTTGCTTTACATTAAGCACATATAATTTCCTAAAAGTGACTCTCAAAGTACTGAATAAGTTGGCTGAGTGAGACCCCCCTCCAGTGTTTTACTTGTTGAGGCTACTTACCACTAAAGGTACCTACTTCTCACTATTTGGACCGGCCATCCTTTTTGGTGCAATCCAGACTGGCCCTAAAAAGACCACTTCGATACAGTGACTTTTCGTAGAAGGTTAAGAGAGCATTTTCACTAGCCCTAACCTTTTTCCTAACCTTAACCTAATTCTTCCAGTGGGAGGTCCAGTCCGGACCAAATCTGATCCAATCATAGACGTCTATGTTTGGTTCAGATTTGCTCGGATACGGACTGGCCTTGATTTGGCCCAAACATAGACGTCGATAATTGGTTCAGATTTGGTTCGGTCCGGACCTTGATTTGGCTGAAACCTTGGTGGAAACAACTTGGGACACACAAAGGGTACAGTCCTGTGTGCGTCAGATACTCACTGGTTTTGAGGTAGTCATCCAAATGTTTCCCCCGGGATAACAGTGGCATACTCTGGCATCACGCAGCTGAGGATTTGGATGTTCCAGTGGGAGGAGGACATCCACAAGCGCATAGAGATGGCCCGGCTCTCTGTCAACCAGCTGGTGTTTGCATTTCTCCGTGACAGGCGCATGCCCACAATCCACCACCCTGCCATCAAACAGTGTGTCCCTGGGCAGTATCTTCGGGATCACGTGCATCTCATGGATGAGGGAAACGACCTCTTCCTTGAGAGTCAAAGCTGGTCTCTCCTAGTAAGATGCATGCACTAGTACACACCACACTCACTGCCACTTGCCTGTCACTTCACGAACCCAAAGGTTATTTTAAGAGCCAACTAATACATTCAAATAAGTGTGTGTGTGTGTGTGTGTGTGTGTGTGTGTGTGTGTGTGTGTGTGTGTGTGTGTGTGTGTGTGTGTGTGTGTGTGTGTGTGTGTGTGTGTGTGTGTGTGTGTGTGTGTGTGTGTCAGGAGGCGGTTGTCAAAACTATAAAGGAAAAGAATGGTCAAATGTCTCCTCCGGAAGACAAATCCACAATCTTCTGATCCACAGCCAGGAACTCTAATCATAACACCATAGACACTGTTCCTAACACACTGGTACTACGACAGTTGATCTAAATGGACAGTCTGGAAGCGTTTGTTCCAAAATAATTTTGTTCATTCACTCAGGACTGATTGTAAGTTTATTTCTCTTGCTAGATACTCCAACGTACTTGTCCTCTTGCTCAGTTGTGCACTGGGGCCTCCCACTCCTCTTTCTATTCTGGTTAGAGGCAGTTTGCGTTGTTCTGTGAATGGAGTAGTACACAGCGTTGTATGAGATCTTCAGTTTCTTGGCAATTTCTCGCATGGTGTAGCCTTCATTTCTCAGAACAAGAATAGACTGACGAGTTTCAGAAGAAAGTGCTTTGTTTGTGGCCCAAAAACAATGCTTTTCTTTCAAAAACAAGGACATTTCTAAGTGACCCAAAACGTTTGAAAATATATTGTGTATATATCGTGTGTATTTATTATTATTATAAGTATTACTTTTTTTTGCACATACAGTGCCTTGCGAAAGTATTCGGCCCCCTTGAACTTTGCGACCTTTTGCCACATTTCAGGCTCCAAACATAAAGATATAAAACTGTATTTTTTTGTGAAGAATCAACAACAAGTGGGATACAATCATGAAGTGGAACGACATTTATTGGATATTTCAAACTTTTTCAACAAATCAAAAACTGAAAAATTGGGCGTGCAAAATTATTCAGCCCCCTTAAGTTAATACTTTGTAGCGCCACCTTTTGCTGCGATTACAGCTGTAAGTCGCTTGGGGTATGTCTCTATCAGTTTTGCACATCGAGAGACTGAAATTTTTTTCCCATTCCTCCTTGCAAAACAGCTCGAGCTCAGTGAGGTTGGATGGAGAGCATTTGTGAACAGCAGTTTTCAGTTCTTTCCACAGATTCTCGATTGGATTCAGGTCTGGACTTTGACTTGGTCATTCTAACACCTGGATATGTTTATTTTTGAACCATTCCATTGTAGATTTTGCTTTATGTTTTGGATCATTGTCTTGTTGGAAGACAAATCTCCATCCCAGTCTCAGGTCTTTTGCAGACTCCATCAGGTTTTCTTCCAGAATGGTCCTGTATTTGGCTTAACCATCTTCCCCGTCCCTGCTGAAGAAAAGCAGGCCCAAACCATGATGCTGCCACCACCATGTTTGACAGTGGGTATGGTGTGTTCAGGGTGATGAGCTGTGTTGCTTTTACGCCAAACATAACATTTTGCATTGTTGCCAAAAAGTTCAATTTTGGTTTCATCTGACCAGAGCACCTTCTTCCACATGTTTGGTGTGTCTCCCAGGTGGCTTGTGGCAAACTTTAAATGACACTTTTTATGGATATCTTTAAGAAATGGCTTTCTTCTTGCCACTCTTCCATAAAGGCCAGATTTGTGCAATATACGACTGATTGTTGTCCTATGGACAGTGTCTTCCACCTCAGCTGTAGATCTCTGCAGTTCATCCAGAGTGATCATGGGCCTCTTGGCTGCATCTCTGATCAGTCTTGTCCTTGTATGAGCTGAAAGTTTAGAGGGATGGCCAGGTCTTGTTAGATTTGCAGTGGTCTGATACTCCTTCCATTTCAATATTATCGCTTGCACAGTGCTCCTTGGGATGTTTAAAGCTTGGGAAATCTGTTTGTATCCAAATCCGGCTTTAAACTTCTTCACAACAGTATCTCGGACCTGCCTGGTGTGTTCCTTGTTCTTCATGATGCTCTCTGCGCTTTTAACGGACCTCTGAGACTATCACAGTGCAGGTGCATTTATACGGAGACTTGATTACACACAGGTGGATTGTATTTATCATCATTAGTCATTTAGGTCAACATTGGATCATTCAGAGATCCTCACTGAACTTCTGGAGAGAGTTTGCTGCACTGAAAGTAAAGGGGCTGAATAATTTTGCACGCCCAATTTTTCAGTTTTTGATTTGTTAAAAAAGTTTGAAATATATGATTGTGTCCCACTTGTTGTTGATTCTTCACAAAAAAATACAGTTTTATATCTTTATGTTTGAAGCCTGAAATGTGGCAAAAGGTCACAAAGTTCAAGGGGGCCGAATACTTTCGCAAGGCACTGTATTTAACTACATATTTTGGTAGGCACAAAACTACCTTCATACTTCCAAAATATTTTTTTCCTGTACTGGTTACCTTCAGTCTGGTCACGTGACACTTTGTAGCACAAACAGTTCAGATTGTACAAACAGAAGTTGGCACATCGACGGCACTGACTTAAAATGAGTCCCCTGACACTTGTGTCGGTTGTAGAGCAAAAACTGGAGACCACCATTGTGTTCGTGAGATTCAGAAGAAAGTTCTTTGTTTCTGGCCATTTTGAGCCTGTAATCAAACCCACAAATGCCGATGCTCCAGATACTCAACTAGTCTAAAGAAGGCCAGTTTTATTGCTTCTTTAATCAGAATAACAGTTTTAAGCAGTGCTAACATAATTGGAAAAGGGTTTTCTAATGATCAATTAGCCTTTTAAAATTATAAACTTGGATTGGACACAGGAGTGATGGTTGCTGATAATGGGCCTCTGTACACCTATGTAGATATTCCATAAAAAACAGCTACAATAGTCATTTACAACATTAATAATGTCTACACTGTATTTCTGATCAATTTGATGTTATTTTATTGGACAAAAAATGTGCCTTTCTTTAAAAAAACAATGACATTTCTAAGTGACCTCAAACTTTCGAATGGTAGTGTATGTGCATATTTGTGCTCTGATTAAAGGTCAGCAATGTCTAGGTCAGCAGTTTATACATCATGACTTCAGCCTTATAAGAAAAACCTTAGTAGGCAAAATATAGCTAGCTTTCCTCGCTTGTTGGTTAGCTACCTAGCCAACGTTAGCTCTCGTCTGACTCCTATAATGTTATGTTAGCTAGCTATATAGCTACCTAGCTAATCAAAACAGATTAACACAAAACACTTCTCATGAATAGTTCTTCATCTTAGTCAGCTAAATGCATAATCCTTGATTGCACATGGTTTTACTATAATATTAAATGGAGTCAGGTATATCAAATGTAGATTGTCAAATAATATTTAGCACTACACACCATCCTGTGAAGTTCATCATATCTTATTTAATCTGTAGCCTAATAAACTGTGTGGTTTCCCGAGTCATTGTAAGATGACCACACACCATATCATCACGTGACTCGAAGTTTACTTCGATATGATGGTTATTATATCAATATTTGTGCATAAAGACAATACCACCGCCATTTCTTGCATAATACATTTTACCGACACAAAAAGATCCCATGTCAAACGAACATATGATCTGTCAGCATTTATAACATTTGACCGAAATGTCTTGTTTCCATCACAGCTGTTGTGATTTTTCGACATACAGTATGACTTTACTTGCATATAAACTGTGGACGAAAACGTGGTTTAAGACAATGTATAATTTGTGCTTGATGATTTGTAAGTACTTTTAAGTAAACTTTAAAAGGTTGATGTTTTCCTTGGCATATTGTCAATAAATATATATTCTATGCGTAATTTAAGTACTCCTTATGTGAGTAAAAAAAATGTTATTTTATCATGACCAATATGTGATATGTTAGATATTAAAGATAGATTATTAACAATTAATCAATGAGTATCAGAAATCAAGGTTAGACTCAAGTGCAGACTGTGAAGTAACAATGTTTATTGTAACAGGGGCAGGCAAATGACAGGTCAAGGCAGGCTGGGGTTGATAATCCAGAGTAGAGGTCAAGGTACAGGATGGCGGGCAGGCTCAGGGACAGGCAGAGTGGTCAGGCGGGCGATTACAGGGTCAAGGCTCAAAAACCAGGAGGATGAGAAAAAGAGACTGGGGAAAACAGGAAATGAGACAAAACGTTGGTTGACTTGAACAAACAAGACAAACTTGTAACAATCTTCTTCTTTGTCTGATGATGAGTAGGAAGGATCGGACCAAAATGCAGCGTGGTACATGTCCATGTTAATATTTATTTTAACTCAGAACACTAAGACAAAATAACAAAAATAGACCAACACAAAACAGTTATGTCTGGTGCAGACACAGAGACAGAAAACAACAACCCACACCCATAGTGGGAAAACAGGCTGCCTAAGTATGGTTCTCAATCAGAGACAGCAATTGACAGCTGCCTCTAATTGGGAACCATACCAGGCCAAACACATAGAAATATAAACACAAGAACAAAACATAGAATGCCCACCCCAACTCACGCCCTGACCAACCTAAAATAGAGACATAAAAAAGGAACTAAGGTCAGGACGTGACAGAACTGGCACAGACGTACAGAAAGCACAGGTATAAATACCCAGAGGATAAGTGGGGGAAATGGGCGAGACCTGGAGGTGGTGGAGACAGGCACAAAGACAGGTGAAACAGAGAAGGTTATTTAAAGTCCAAAGCAACCTGCCTACATGTTTTTTGAAGTACAGTCGATCAACACAACTACTTTACTAGATAAAAGCTGTTTGCTAGAAAACATTGATAGAGCAGGATTTTGGCCTTTCGATGATCATGTGGATTTTTCTCATGTGGATTTTTTTGACACAAGTTAGGACAGATTTGAATGTAATTTTCGTAATAACACATGTGGAATCATGTATTAACCAAAAAAGTGTTAAATCAAAATATATTTTATATTTGAGATTCTTCAAAATAGCCCTCTTTTGCCTTGATGACGGCATTGCACACTCTTGTCATTCTCTGATTCTACAATGTAGAAAATAGTCCAAATAAAGAAAGCCTTTGAATGATTAGGTGTGTCCTAAAGATTGACTGGTACTGTACTTGGAATTGAATTGAAAAGTCAATCACCAATGTCAGTATGAGGCACATTGTTACGGCTTTCTAGGTGGGAAGGAGAGTCGGACCAAAATGTGGCGTGTAGATTGCAATCCATGTTTAATAAACAAACATAAAACACGAATCAATTACAAACACTACAAAACAAAGAACGTAACGAAAACCGAAACAGCCTATACTGGTGTAAATAAACACAGAACAAGGACATCAGGACACTAAGGACAATCACCCACAAAACACTCAAAGAATATGGCTGCCTAAATATGGTTCCCAATCAGAGACAACGATAAACACCTGCCTCTGATTGAGAACCACTTCAGACAGCCATAGACTTAACTAGAACACCCCACTAAGCTACAATCCCAATACAAACACACCACATACAAAAACCCATGCCACACCCTGGCCTGACCAAATAAATGAAGATAAACACAAAATACTTCGACCAGGGCGTGACAGAACCCCCCCCCCCCCCATTGTGCGTACTCCCGGACGCACACCAAACCCATAGGGGAGGGTCCGGGTGGGCGTCTGTCCATGGTGGCGGCTCCGGCGCGGGACGTGGACACCACTCTATCAAAATCTTAGTCCCTCCTCCTCGCGTCCTTGGATAGTCCACCCTCTCCGCCGACCATGGCCTAGTAGTCCTGACCCAGAACCCCACTGGACTGAGGGGCAGCTCGGGACTGAGGGACAGCTCGGGACTGAGAGGAAGCTCGGCACTGAGAGGAAGCTCGGCACTGAGAGGAAGCTCGGCACTGAGAGGAAGCTCGGCACTGAGAAGAAGCTCGGCACTGAGAAGAAGCTCGGCACTGAGAAGAAGCTCAGCACTGAGAGGAACTCAGGCAGGTAGTTGGATCTGGCAGATCCTGCCTGGCTGACGGTTCTGGCAGATCCTGGCTAACTGGCGGATCTGGAAGAGTCTGGCTGACTGGCAGATCTGGAAGAGTCTGGCTGACTGGCGGATCCTGGCTGACTGGCGGATCTCGAAGAGTCTAGCTGACTGGCCGATCTGGAAGAGTCTGGCTGACTGGCGGATCTGGAAGAGTCTGGCTGACTGGCAGATCTGGAAGAGTCTGTCAGACTGGCGAATCCTGGCTGACTGGCAGATCTGGAAGAGTCTGGCTGACTGGCGGATGTGGAAGAGTCTGGCTGACTGGCGGATCCTGGCTGACTGGCGGATCTGGAAGATTCTGGCTGACTGGCGGATCTGGAAGAGTCTGGCTCACTGGCGGATCCTGGCAGACTGACGTATCTGGAAGAGTCTGGCTGACTGGCGGATCTGGAAGAGTCTGGCAGACTGGCGGATCCTGGCAGACTGACGGATCTGGCTGCTCCATGCTGACTGGCAGCTCTGGCTGCTCCATGCGGACTGGCGGCTCTGGCTGCTCCATGCTGACTGGCGGCTCTGGCTGCTCCATGCTGACTGGCGGCTCTGGCTGCTCCATGCTGACTGACGGCTCTGGCTGCTCCATGCTGACTGACGGCTCTGGCTGCTCCATGCTGACTGGCGGCTCTGGCTGCTCCATGCAGACTGGCAGCTCTGGCGGTTTCTTGCAGACTGGCAGCTCTGGCGGCTTCTTGCAGACTGGCAGCTCTGGCGGCTTCTTGCAGACTGGCAGCTCTGGCGGCTTCTTGCAGACTGGCAGCTCTGGCAGCTCCATGCAGACTGGCAGCTCTGGCAGCTCCTTGCAGACTGGCAGCTCCTTGCAGACTCCTTGCAGACTGGCAGCTCTGGCTGCTCCATGCTGACTGACGGCTCTGGCTGCTCCATGCTGACTGACAGCTCTGGCTGTTCTATGCAGACTGGCAGCTCTGGCTGCTCTATGCAGACTGGCAGCTCTGGCTGCTCCATGCAGACTGGCTGCTCTGGCTGCTCCATGCAGGCTGGCAGCTCTGGCTGCGCTGAACAGGCAGGAGACTCCGGCAGTGCTGTAGAGGAGAAAGGCTCTGGCAGCGCTGAACAGGTCGGAGACTCCGGCAGCGCAGGAGAGGAGGAAGGCTCTGGCAGCGCTGAAGAGGCGAGGCGCACTGTAGTCCTGATGCGTGGTGCTAGCACTGGTGGTACTGGGCCAAGGACACGCACAGGAAGCCTGGTGCGGGGAGCTGCCACCGGCGGGCTGGTGGGTGGAGGTGGCACAGGATGGGCTAGACCGTGAAGGCGTACTGGAGATCTTCAAAGCAGGGCTGGCACAGGATGTGCAAGGCTAGGGAGGTGCACAGGAGGCCTGGTGCGTGAGGCTGGCACAATCTTCACCAGCCGACTAACACGCGCCTCAGGACGAGTATCAAGCGCTGCCCCAGGTGCCATCAAATCCGACACGCTCCGTCGGGCGAATTCCATGCTTAAAGCACCAACACAGCAACTCCCTCATTTCACTCACCTCCAATTTCCCCATTAACTCCTTCACAGTCTCTGCTTCGCTCACCTCCAACACCGGCTCTGGTCTCCTCCTTGTCTCCTCACGATAAACAGGGGGAGTTGGCTCAGGTCTGACTCCTGACTCTGCCACACTCTCCCTGAGCCACCCCCCAAGATATTTTTGGGGCTGACTCTCTGGCTTCCATCCGCGTCGCCGTGCTGCCTCTTCATACCGGCGCCTCTCCGCTTTCGCCTCCTCCAGTTCTTCCTTGGGGCGACAATATTCTCCAGGCTGTTCCCAGGGTCCTTCTCCGTCAAGGATCTCCTCCCAAGTCCATTTCTCCAAGTAATGCAGCCTCTCCCACTGCTGCTGCTGCTGCTGCTGCTGCTTCTGTTGCTTCTCCTGCTGTTGCTGCTGCTGCCTTTGTTGATTCTCCTGATTCCAGCGCCTCTCCGCTTTCACCGCCTCCAGGCTTTGCCCAGGGTCCTTCTCCGTTTAGGATTTCCTCCCAAGTCCAGAAATCCTTATTTCGTATCTCCTGCTGCCGCTGTTGCTTCTCCTGCTGCTCCTGCCTGTTGACACGCCGCTTGGTCCTGTTGTGGTGGGTGATTCTGTTACGGCTTTCTAGGTGGGAAGGAGAGTCGGACCAAAATGCGGCATGTAGATTGCGATCCATGTTTAATAAACAAACGTAAAACACGAATCAATTACAAACACTACAAAGAACATAACGAAAACCGAAACAGCCTATACTGGTGTAAATAAACACAGAACAAGGACATCAGGACACTAAGGACAATCACCCACGAAACACTCAAAGAATATGGCTGCCTAAATATGGTTCCCAATCAGAGACAACGATAATCACCTGCCTCTGATTGAGAACCACTTCAGACAGCCATAGACTTACTTAACTAGAACACCCCACTAAGCTACAATCCCAATACAAACACACCACATTCAAAAACCCATGCCACACCCTGGCCTGACCACATAAATGAAGATAAACACAAAATACTTCGACCAGGGCGTGACACACATGGCCAAAATGTCACTGTCCAGTTGAATTACTTTTGAAGTCCCAGTGCAGTCAGAAACAGGATTTGCCTGGGTTTATATGTATACATGTATTTCCACACATTGAGGTTGGAATAATACGGTGAAATTGTGAAAATTATGATAATGCCCTTTTAGTATAAGAGTTGTGTAGCCCTTTACACTCGTACCCTTTAGAATTGGTAGAATTGATATGTACAGCATGGCGTGAAATGGAACTGTTAAATTATATGCGATGTCTACATCTGGATTCTCTACAGCCTCTGCATGATGGATCAATGCTCGGGGTGGGGACAGACAGCTCATCTTAGTATGGAGCGCAGTTCACAATGCATGTAGACCTATCATCTCATCATGGTAACTTTAGCTAGGCCAGCATTTGCTGCAGCATAGTCTATGCTACAATAATATAAAGACCGAATTTGTGTCTAATTTACCCATCTCCATCTGGCTTTCGGGGGTCACCTTATTTTTTAATTGTAAAGATTATACTTTTTTAATAGCAACTGCAGTCTTAAAACAGCCTATCACTCAAATATCGCTTTAAATCGGTGCACGCGTGAGCACTCTCTCGCAGTCATTCTCACTCTATATCAACTCCATTCAAATTGCATCCAAAGTAGATAATTCTGTTCTAGATTGATACACTACATGACCAAAAGAATGTGGACACCTAATCGTCTAACATCTCATTCCAAAATCATGGGCATTAATATCTAGTTGGTCCCCCTTTTGCTGCTATAACAGCCTCCACTCTTCTGGGAAGGCTTTCCACTAGACGTTGGAACCCAACTACCTCATTCGCATATTGTTATTTATTTTTTGCTCCTTTGCTCCCCAGTATCTTTACTTGCACATCATCTTCTGCACATCTATCACTCCAGTGTTACTGCTAAATTGAAATTATTTCGCCACTATGGCCTATTTATTGCCTTACCTCCATAATCTTAGTACATTTGCACACACTGTATATAGATTTTTCTATTGTGTTATTGACTGTACGTTTGTTTATCGCATGTGTAACTCTGTGTTGTTTGTGTCGCACTGCTTTGCTTTATCTTGGACAGGTCGCAGTAGTAAATGAGAACTTGTTCTCAACTACAAACTGACTTGTTGGAAAGGTGGTTAAATAAAGGTGAAATAAAAAATGTTAAAAAGTCTGCGGGGACTTGCTTCCGTTCAGCCACAAGATCATTAATGAGGTCAGGCTATTAGGTTATTATGCCTGGCTCGCAGTCGTCATTCCAATTAATCCCAAAGGTGTTCGATGGGGTTGAGGTCAGGGCTCTGTACAGGCCAGTCAAGTTCTTTCACACCGATCTCGACAAACCATTTCTGTATGGACCTTGCTTTGTGCACGGGGGCATTGTCATGCTGAAACAAGGAAAGGGCCTTCCCCAAACTGTTGCCACAAAGTTTGAAGCACAGAATCGTCTAGAATGTCATTGTATGCTGTAGTGAGTTAGTAGTGAGTGTTGCAACCGAGGATAGCCGATATTTACGTGCTACTCACTTCAGCACACGGCGATCGGTTCTGTGAGCTTGTGTGGCCTACCACTTCGTGGATGAGCCGTTGTTGCTCCTAGATGTTTCCACTTCACAATAACAGCACTCACAGTTGACCAGGGCGGCTCTCGCAGGGCAGAAATTTTACAAACTGACTTGTTGGAAAGGTGGCATCCTATGACAGTGCCATGTTGAAAGTCAATGAGATCTTGAGTAAGGTCATTCTACTGCAAATGTTTGTCTATGGACGTTGCATGGCTGTGTGCTTGATAGTATACACATGTCTACTAATTTGATGGGGTTTTTGCAAATGTATTACAAATAAAAAACAGAAATATCTTATTTAAATAAGTTTTCAGCACCTTTGCTATGAGACTCGAAATTGAGCTCAGGTGCACCCTCTTTCCATTGATCATTCTTGAGATGTTTCCACAACTTGACTTGAGTCCATCTGTGGTAAATTCATACACCTGTCTATATAAGGTCCTACAGTTGACAGTGCATGTCAGAGCAAAAACCAAGCCATGAGGTCGAAGGAATTGTCCGTAGAGCTCCGAGACAGGATTGTGCAGAGGCATAGATCTGGGGAAGAATACCAAAAAATGTCTGCAGTATTGAAGGTCTCCAAGAACACAGTAGCCTCCATCATTCTTAAATGGAAGAAGTTTGGAACCACCAAGACTCTTCTTACAGCTGGCAGCCCTGCCAAACTGAGCAATCGGGGGAGAAGTGCCTTAGTCAGGGAGGTGACCAAGAACCCAATGGTCACTCTGACAAAGCTCTAGAGTTCCTCTGGGGAGATGGGAGAACCTCCCAGAAGGACAACCATCTCTGCAGCACTCAACCAATTTGGCCTTTATGGTAGAGTGGCCAGATGGTAGCTGCTCCTCAGTTAAAGGCACATGACAGCCGGCTTGGAGTTTGCCAATAGGCACCTTCTAACGACTTTCCTCTGTTGAAGAAGGAGTGGACCAAAATGCAGCGTGGTGGTTACTCATGTTTAATGATGGGAAAATGACTTGACATGAAAATACCGAAATGTACAAAAAACAACAGACGGAAATGTGAAAAAACTATACAGCCTATCTAGTGAAACTAAACACAGAGACAGGAACAATCACCTACAAAACACTCAAAGAATATGGCTGCCTAAATATGGTTCCCAATCAGAGACAACGATAATCACCTGACTCTGATTGAGAACCGCCTCAGGCAGCCATAGACTACGCTAGACATCCCACAAAAACACCAAGACAAAAACACACCACAATAACCCATGTCACAACCTGGCCTGACCGAATAAATGAAGAATAAACATAATATATTTCGACCAGGGCGTGACACACCTCAAGACTCTAAGACCATGAGAAACAAGATTCTCTGGTCTGATGAATCCAGGATTGAACTCTTTGGCCTGAATGTCAAGCGTTACGTCTGGAGGAAACCTGGAACCATTCCTAAATTACTGGAACCATTCCTATTCCTGTGAAGCATGGTGGTGGCAAAATCATACTGTGGGGATATTTTTCAGCGGCAGGGACTGGGAGACTAGTCAGGATCGAGGCAAAGATGAACGGCACAAAGTACAGAGAGATCCTGCTCCGGACCTCAGACTAAGGCGAATGTTCACTTTCCAACAGGACAACGACCCTAAACACAGACAATGCAGGAGAGGCTTCAGGAGAAGTCTCTGATTGTCCTTGAGTGGCCCAGCCAAGAGCCCAGGTTTGAAGCAGATCGAACATCACTGGAGAGATCTGTAAATAGCTGTGTAGCAATGCTCCCAATCCAACCTGACAGAGCTTGAGAGGATCTGCAGAGTGGGATGGGAGAAACACCTCATATACTGGTGTGCTAAGCTTGTAGCGTCATACCCAAGAGGACTCGAGGCTGTAATCGCTGCCAAAGGTGCTTCAAAGTACTGTGTAAAGGGACTGAATGCTTATGTAAATGGGATATTTCATTTTTTTATACACAATTGCAAAAATTGGATGAGGGAAAAAAAATAATCTAATACGTTTTAGAATAAGGCTGTAACATTACAAAATGTGGAAACAGGCAAGGGGTCTGAATACTTTTAGAATACACTGTATACTTTATAATGCTTTTGAATGACACTTCCTGTTTTGGTGGAAATACTGGGCTACTGGGAAGAAAAGTGATTTATTCTCTGGATAGAACATTTGTAAAATACCACAAATATTTTCTACGCTATTGGGCACTGATTAACACCTAAATTGTGGTAGTACAGTAACATGCTATACATGACATCAGAGCTCTGGCTCTGCGCTTCACAGCGCTGTATGGGTTTTGACTGACAGGCATTATGAACATATATGAACACACGATATGAAGTTGCCCACATCCCTCACGCTAATTGGGCAACTTTTGCACATTTTTTGATGTCTGTGTGAGGGAAATGCTGTAGATTAAGAGGACTCTATGTCTTTTGAGATATGAGACATTGATGATTATAATAAATACTGCTTTGATGTCATACAAGCAAGCCAAACACCTGTGAGTCCAAATATGCACTTCACATTTCCATATCATAAAATTAATGTCATACACAGGTCAACGTTTATGATCAATGTGTTTGATGTACAGTTACAAGATGACATGGAGTCATACCCTGGGTTGTTCTAGCCTATGTTTGTATATTGTGAAGAAAATTTGCAGTCATGTCAGGTGAACTGTGGTGTCCTCAAAGAAGGTACGGCTATCCACCCGGGATCTGCCCCTCCAGGTGGAATCCCGCAAACTCTCTCCCCGGTATATCAGCCCATTTCCCATCTCCCAAATCATTAGCCACTCTGCCGTTGGTCTTCTGTTACCTCGTACCTTTTGTATACATCCCACCTTTCATGTGTCCAGAGTCTCACAGCCCTTTGTCACCTGTTTCCAGTCCCACCCCTCTCCCCTGTCTCACAGCCCTTTGTCTCCTGTTTCCAGTCCCACCCCTCTCCCCTGTCTCACAGCCCTTTGTCACGTGTTTCCAGTCCCACCCCTCTCCCCTGTCTCACAGCCCTTTGTCACCTGTTTCCAGTCCCACCCTCTCCCCTGTCTCACAGCCCTTTGTCACCTGTTTCCAGTCCCACCCCTCTCCCCTGTCTCACAGCCCTTTGTCACCTGTTTCCAGTCCCACCCCTCTCCCCTGTCTCACAGCCCTTTGTCTCCTGTTTCCAGTCCCACCCCTCTCCCCTGTCTCACAGCCCTTTGTCACCTGTTTCCAGTCCCACCCCTCTCCCCTGTCTCACAGCCCTTTGTCACCTGTTTCCAGTCCCACCCCTCTCCCCTGTCTCACAGCCCTTTGTCACCTGTTTCCAGTCCCACCCCTCTCCCCTGTCTCAGAGACCTTTGTCTCCTGTTTCCAGTCCCAACCCTCTCCCCTGTCTCACAGCCCTTCATCTCCTGTTTCCAGTCCCACCCCTCTCCTTTGTCTCATAGCCCTTTGTCACTTGTTTCCAGTCCCACCCCTCTCCCCTGTCTCACAGCCCTTTGTCACTTGTTTCCAGTCCCACCCCTCTCCCCTGTCTCACAGCCCTTTGTCACCTGTTTCCAGTCCCACCCCTCTCCTTTGTCTCATAGCCCTTTGTCTCCTGTTTCCAGTCCCACCCCTCTCCCCTGTCTCACAGCCCTTTGTCACCTGTTTCCAGTCCCACCCCTCTCCTTTGTCTCACAGCCCTTTGTCACCTGTTTCCAGTCCCACCCCTCTCCCCTGTCTCACAGCCCTTTGTCTCCTGTTTCCAGTCCCACCCTCTCCCCTGTCTCACAGCCCTTTGTCACCTGTCTCCAGTCCCACCCCTCTCCCCTGTCTCACAGCCCTTTGTCACCTGTTTCCAGTCCCACCCCTCTCCTTTGTCTCACAGCCCTTTGTCACCTGTTTCCAGTCCCACCCCTCTCCCCTGTCTCACAGCCCTTTGTCTCCTGTTTCCAGTCCCACCCCTCTCCCCTGTCTCACAGCCCTTTGTCACCTGTCTCCAGTCCCACCCCTCTCCCCTGTCTCAGAGACCTTTGTCACCTGTTTCCAGTCCCACCCCTCTCCCCTGTCTCACAGCCCTTTGTCACCTGTTTCCAGTCCCACCCCTCTCCCCTGTCTCACAGCCCTTTGTCACCTGTTTCCAGTCCCACCCCTCTCCCCTGTCTCACAGCCCTTTGTCTCCTGTTTCCAGTCCCACCCTCTCCCCTGTCTCACAGCCCTTTGTCTCCTGTTTCCAGTCCCACCCCTCTCCCCTGTCTCACAGCCCTTTGTCTCCTGTTTCCAGTCCCACCCCTCTCCCCTGTCTCACAGCCCTTTGTCTCCTGTTTCCAGTCCCACCCCTCTCCCCTGTCTCACAGCCCTTTGTCACCTGTTTCCAGTCCCACCCCTCTCACCTGTCTCAAAGCCCTTTGTCTCCTGTTTCCAGTCCCACCCCTCTCCCCTGTCTCACAGCCCTTTGTCACCTGTTTCCAGTCCCACCCCTCTCCCCTGTCTCACAGCCCTTTGTCACCTGTTTCCAGTCCCACCCCTCTCCCCTGTCTCACAGCCCTTTGTCTCCTGTTTCCAGTCCCACCCCTCTCCCCTGTCTCACAGCCCTTTGTCTCCTGTTTCCAGTCCCACCCCTCTCCCCTGTCTCACAGCCCTTTGTCTCCTGTTTCCAGTCCCACCCCTCTCCCCTGTCTCACAGCCCTTTGTCTCCTGTTTCCAGTCCCACCCCTCTCCCCTGTCTCACAGCCCTTTGTCACCTGTTTCCAGTCCCACCCCTCTCCCCTGTCTCACAGCCCTTTGTCACCTGTTTCGAGTCCCACCCCTCTCCCCTGTCTCACAGCCCTTTGTCACCTGTTTCCAGTCCCACCCCTCTCCCCTGTCTCACAGCCCTTTGTCTCCTGTTTCCAGTCCCACCCCTCTCCCTGTCTCACAGCCCTTTGTCACCTGTTTCCAGTCCCACCCCTCTCCCCTGTCTCACAGCCCTTTGTCTCCTGTTTCCAGTCCCACCCCTCTCCCCTGTCTCACAGCCCTTTGTCTCCTGTTTCCAGTCCCACCCCTCTCCCCTGTCTCACAGCCCTTTGTCTCCTGTTTCCAGTCCCACCCCTCTCCCCTGTCTCACAGCCCTTTGTCACCTGTTTCCAGTCCCACCCCTAGCCCCTGTCTCACAGCCCTTTGTAACCCATCTTCCCCATTACCCATGTGTTTATACCTGTGTTCTCTGTTTGTCTGTTGCCAGTTCACTTTGTTCGTCAAACCTACCCGCATTTCCCTGCTGCTGCCTGTTTTCCTGCTCCTGTTTTGTAGTCCTTCTCAGTTTTGACCGTTCTGCCTGCCCTGACCCTGAGACTGCCCACCATTCTGGACCCTTTATATCTTCTATGGATTATTGAACCCTGCCTTCCTTGACCTGTCATTTTCCTGCCCCTGTTATCAGGAAAAGAATTGTTTCTTCAAATCTGTCTGCATCTGGATCATACCTCAAATGTGATGCAGGCCCTACTGACAGGAGAAGGAGGGGCAATGTTCACATATAACTGGTTATAACTCCAATTCTGTTTGTGATATTCTAACAACGGAAATGTATTATATAGACTTATTTAGGAAAAGTCAATGACGGGGGTGGCATTGGTATTGGTATTTTTTTATTAATTTTTTTTTGTAATTTAATATATATATATATATATATATATATATATATATATATATATATATATATATATTATTCATGAGCAGTCAAAATGAATGTTTTAGCATTTCTAGTGTTAATTGAGAATTACACCAAAAAAATCAACATTTGTTAGTTTTCTTCCAGACTGCATTTTAGATACACATGTTGCGTGTAAGGAGGAATCAGGAGGATAGAATTATGGTCAGATTTGCCAAATGGAGGGACAGGGAGAGCTTTGTATGTGTGTCTGTGTGTGGAGTAAAGGTGGTCTAAAGTTATTTTGCCTCTGGTTGCACATTTAACATGCTGGTAGAAATGAGGTAAAACGGATTTAAGTTTCCCTGCATTAAGGTCCCCGGCCACAAGGAGCACGGCCTCTGGATGAGTGTTTTGCTGTTTGTTTATGGCAGAATACAGCTCATTGAGGGTGGTCTTAGTGCCAGCATTGGTCTGTAGTGGTATACAGACAGCTACGAAAAATACAGATGAAAACTCTCTAGTAGATAGTCTGGTCTACAGCTTATCATGAGATACTCTAACTCAGGCGAGCAAAACTTGAGACTTCCTTAGATATCGTGCACCAGCTGTTGTTTACAAATATACAGTACATAAACCACCACCCCTTGTCTTACCAGAGGCTGCTGTTCCATCCTTCCAATACAGTGTATAACACACCAGATGTATGTTATTTATGTCGTCGTTCAGCCATGACTCGGTGAAGCATAAGATATTACAGTTTTTAATGTGTCGTTGGTAGGATATAGGTAGTTTTAGTTTGTCCAATTTATTATTCAGTGATTGTAGGTTGGCCAATAGTACGGATGGCAAAGGCAGATTAGCAACTCATCGGCAGATCCTGACAATGTGCTCCGGTCTCTATCTGTTATACCGCTTCTGTCTTTTTCTCCTGCGAATGACGGGGATGAGGGCCTGTTCGGGTGTCTGGAGTAAATTCCTCTCTTCCGACTCATTAAAGAGAAATTCTTCGTCCAGTTCAAGGTGAGTAATCGCTGTTTTGATTTTCAGATGCTCTTTTTGGTCATAAGAGATGGTAGCAGCAACATTATGTACAAATTTCTTATTGTTTTTATGAACTATCTAAGGTAAAATGCAGTAATTTGCCACAACATTGATTTCTTAATTTGTTTTTTTGTGTGATTTGAAATGAGGAATTGTTGATGTTGTCAAAATGAAAAGTAGTTGATGATTTTAAGTCTGGTATACCATTCATGAACATTTTATCTCATAAAGATGTATTTTTAGAGTTTAGCACTAAATAGAAAATAGTACATTTTTCCTTGTGATCTTCATACTGACTAAATGTGTCTGTTGATTTGAATATGGGTCTGTCTTCCCGTGTGCATTTTTTAAATAACTTAGAAAAAAAATTCTTTAAAATGTGAAATACTTCTAGCAGGACCATTATATCAGATTATATCAACTATTAAGGTCAGAAAGTGTTATTATCATCAGTGTCCACCTGCAGAGAATTAAGTAGTGAATTCTGGTAGTACTCTACATTCTGAGTGTTACGGAAGAAGCCATTCACTATGAATGAGAGGAGGGCATGGGAAGGGGGGATGGAGGAAGAGAGGGAGGGGGTGGAGGTATAAAGCGAACTGGGGATGAGAATCTGCCCGGGGCACATCGATTAGGTCTGACACAGCAGGGACAGGCCTGAGGCCAGACAGGTCTCTCTGTTTGTGTGTGTGTGTGTGTGTGTGTGTGTGTGTGTGTGTGTGTGTGTGTGTGTGTGTGTGTGTGTGTGTGTGTGTGTGTGTGTGTGTGTGTGTGTGTGTGTGTGTGTGTGTGGTGTTTATGTGTATGTATGCCTGTGCATGAGTGTGTGTGGTGTTTATGTGTATGTATGCCTGTGCATGAGTGTGTGTGTGTCTCCACTGACCACAGGGACCTCAGAGCTGTCAGCAGTGTTTAGCCTGGATACAGTGCCGGGTCTCCCCAGCGACTCCTCTCTGACTCAGAGAGACAGACGGCGGTCCCCAGGCCAGGACCTGCAGCCCACACACCTGGGCTGTGTCTCAAATAGCACTCTAATCCCTATATCGTGCACTACTTTTGACCAGGGCCCGTAGGGCACCGTAGGGTGTCAAAAGTAGTGCACTATATAGGGAATTGGTCAAATGCAGTGACCTATATATGGAATAGTGTGGCATTTTGGATGCACAACTGACCCCACTGGGAAAGAGGCTTTGCCAGCAGCAGCAGTTCCTGGATGGGAGACCAGATGCTGCTGGAAGTGGTGTTGGAGGTCCAGTAGGAGGCACACTTTCCTCTGGTCTAAAAAAATATCCCAATGCCCCAGGGCAGTGATTGGGGACACTGCCCTATGTAGGGTGCCGTCTTTCGGATGGGACGTTAAACGGGTGTCCTGACTCTCTGAGGTAATTAAAGATCTCGTGGCACTTATCGTAAGAGTATGGATGTTAACCCTGGTGTCCTGGCTAAATTCCCAATCTGGCCCTCAAACCCTCACGGTCACCTAATAATCCCCAGTTTACAATTGGCTCATTCATCCCTCTCCTCTCCCCTGTAACTATTCCCCAGGTCGTTGCTGCAAATGAGAACGTGCTCTCAGTCAACTTACCTGGTAAAATAACAAATAAATAAATACACGACCACACCACACAGTCCTCTTCATTTGACTAAGGAGAGGCAACTCGAGTTTATATCAGCCATGTAAAGCCAGAAATGTCATGGAGGCTGATAGGAAAATGTGTGGTTATGAAAGAGACAAGCGGACAAGTTGTAAGAGAAGAATAAATTAAGTAAGGACGGAGAGGGAAGGAGGAAGAAGTGAAAGAAGTAGGAGGGGAGGAAGGGAAAATGGATGCTTTTGAATAAGAATCCAAGCAAGAAAAAGAACATCAATATTTTGAGGAACTGTAGTCTTGAAGTAGACAGAGCCTTTTCTCCATAAGCCCCAAGCGTTGCTCCCAAACCCGGAAGAAACCTAGAAAGCCTTCTTTGAGGCTGCTTTAGAGAAACGCAGGGCGTAATCTACTTTCTCTTTCGCCCAAAGCGTAACAAAGAGCGAGAGAAGACTGTTTGTGATGCTAATTCTCCAGGAATAAATATGCACACAAATTCAGAAATGCCTTTTAGAGAGAGAATGAGAGAGAGAGCACAAGAAAGGGAGGAATCTGGAACTAATCCTTTACATTTCTATAGTAGAGGTAATGTGGATGCTCTGCGAAATCATCATCACATTGTTGATAATAAAATATGAATGGGACTAAGTGGGACCCAAACATACAATCCCATGTTAAATCATTACATTGGAAGGATGGTTTCAACGAGTGCTGAGCGATTAGTGCTTTCTGAGGTCTTTTCGGTTTAAAGTAAATAAGGCATAATTTTATGACTATTGAATACCAACTACCAATCACTTAGATCATGTATTTTTCAGGTAGAGATACCTCGCAAAGCAACTGCTCTCTATCCCTCTCAATAAAGCATTCTTCTATCTCTCTCTCTCTCTCTCTCTCTCTCTTTCTCTCTCTCAATGCCTGCCCCTCACTAACCTAATGTAGCAGGCTAAAAAGAAACACACAGCCCGGACAAGTGGATGCGCAATGGATTATGGTCATTGTAGTTAATTACCACGTCTTCTGCACGAAACTATTTCGAATATTAGCCTGTTGGAACCTACAACATCGCACAGTTTAGGCTTGATCTGATTTATCTCTAGAGAAACTGCTCAATGTGCACATTGAGCTCACAGAAGAAGAAAAAATAACAATGTCAATCAATTAGTTGTTTAAAAACCCCAAAATCTACACATAGCATACAAGACAAAAGACAATCCACATACAGTGCCTTCAGAAAGTATTCATAACACTCAAATTATTCCACATTTTGTTGTGTTACGGCCTGAATAGAACATTTATTATTTATTTTTTCTCCATCTACACACAATACCCCATAATGACAAAGTGACATTTTTGCAAATGTATTGAAAATGTAAATTACATAAATATCAAATTTACATAAGTATTCACAACCCTGAGTCAATACTTTGTGGAAGCACCTTTGGCAGAGATTACAGCTGTTTATAAAAACAGGTGGGTCTAATTCTGAATGCTGATTGGTTAAAAGTGCATTCCAGCACACAGGCTAAATCTATGACGTTAAAATGCCTATTTACTCTGTTCCATCTGACAGCGCAATCCACTGTCTCATTAGCCCAGCCAGGCAAGTTACAAACTTGATCTCCACTATAAAAAGCATCTAGACATTATTTCACATTTCTTTTAGACTAACATTAAGTTTTCAAAAGCGGAGATTTGTATAAACCTTGCTGTCTGTCTCTCCTACATTTGCAACATTGTTTCAATATTCAAAATCAATCTCCGACTGTCCCATAGTAATGAAAGCATAGGGGTCGGGAGTCGGGATGAGAGAGGGTCAGCCAGTCGAAATCATGAAAAAACTGGCATCATTTTTATGGATATAAACAAAGAAATGTCAATTGAAAAAAGGTCAAACGAAACGAATTGCAGCTAGTTTGCAGTCTTTCCAACTTCAGTTTGAAGTTATTGTGTTAGCTGTGTTGCTGGCCAGCTCCTCTGAACAACAGGTCCTCTGAACAACAGTCTCCTAGCGAGAGAGCATATGTTCTATGCCAGGCGAAATTGCGCATCATTAGCTCCTTGCAATGGATGTATCCAAATAAATGTCACTAGAAAACAGCTTAAACAAATGCAGCTACTGTTGTTATTCTGTCTGCACTGTTTGACGTGACTGTAAGTTAGCCGTAGTTGAATAGCTAGCAAGCAAGGGATAAGACCGTTGCCAGCATGGCATGGGTAGCAACCCTAGATTTGTTTCAGGACTATATCTTATGAAAGGATGAAATACTATAAATAAATACATCAAAATAACGTTTTTTTAATGAAAATAAATATGTCAATCATTATTTGAATATGTTGGTAACCCATTGTATAAAAGTTGATCATGACCGAGAAGCCGATGTTTGGAGGATATATTGGCATGGGTATTGTTAGGCCCGAGACGAAGTCAAATGTTGCACACTTTGATTGTGCAACATTTGCCCATTACGCTTTTCAGAATTCTTCAAGCTCTAAATTAGTTGTTGATTGTTGCTAGACAACCATTTTTAGGTCTGCCATCAATTTTCAAGTAGATTTAAGTCAAAATTCGACCACTCAGGAACATTCACTGTTTTTTTGGTAAGCAAGTCCAGTTAAGATTTGGTCTTGTGTTTTAGGTTATTATCCTGCTGAAAGGTAAATTCATCATCAGGCTGAACCAGGTTCTCTTCTAGGAATTTGCCTGTGCTTAGCTCTATTCAGTTTTTTTTTATCCTGAAAAACTCCCCAGTCCTTAGCTATAACAAGCATACGCATAACATGACGCAGCCAACACTATGCTTGAAAATATGGAGAGTGGTACTCAGAAGTGTGTTGTATTGGATATGCCCAAAACATAACACTTCATATTTAGGACAAAATGTCAATTGCTTTGCAAATGTTTTTGCAGTATTACTTTAGTGCCTTGTTGCAAACAGGATGCATGGTTTGGAATATCCTTATTCTATACAGTTTTCTCCTTTTGAAGTCACCATTGGCCTCATGGTGAAATCCCTAAGTGTTTTCCTTCCTCTTCGGCAAATGAGTTAGGTAAGAAGCCAAAGCGAAATTCCTAACTTCACCATGCTCAAAGGGATATTCAATGTCTGCTTCAGAACTTATTTAGGGTTGCCATAAGAAAGGAGTTGAATACTTATTGACTCAAGACATTTCAGCTGTTATTTTTTTAAATTAATTTGTAAACATTTAAAAAAAAATAGAAATCCACTTTGACATTATGGGGTATTGTGTGTAGGCCATTGAAAAGAAAATCTACATTTAATAAAATTTAAATTCATAATGTAGCACAATAAAATGTAGAAAAATGGTTGTGAATATTTTCTGAAGGCACTGTATTAGGGGACAAACTGCTTGTCTATAAAAAATAAATACATAAATGCCTGGTTATTCTTCCTTCCCTTTCCACCTACTCTCTCTCTTCTATGCCTCCCCCGTACAAGATATACTGTATATAGGACAGGGTGAAGGAGTTGCTTTGGCCAAGGACTTATACCAAAGTCAATCCAAAAGGGGATAGTCATAATGTCCCATTAAAAACACACTAAAATGTACTGTTTCACATTGAGAGCTAAGTTTGGCATGGAAAACAAGCCAGGCCGAAGTGATTCCCTTTTATAGTGCACATAAAAGTGGTGTCGAGCCGAAGCAAAGAAATTCAATGACAGGCATTTCATAGTGTCAGTGATTATATAAAATCAGCTACAGCATTAGGTTGAGTTAAAATAACATCAATTCTGAAATCAAAAGTACTATTTTCCGTGTAAGGGAAAAAAAGCTAATCATCGCAATAACAACAAGCAAACAAATTTAAACATAGGAAACTCATATTAATTACCTTAGACTATCCTGTGTAGCTTATCAATAAACAGCCACCCAACAAGCCACTGGCAGAGGGGTGGGACAAAACTCATAACTCACCCACATCTTCAAATATCAGATGGATTTGACCATATGCGCTACTCATAGGAAGTAGGAAAAACACACCTTTAAAAGAAATCACACTCAGAAATCTGACAGAGCTGTTTAGCACACAATATTATATGTTATATATGTTTGAGACAACATTGTCAGCTATGTTAGAATTATAGTTAGTCCGAGCGTCTGAGACAGCTAAATTTTGAGTGTAAAACATTGGGGTAGAGTCTGCACCTTTTCTCAAACAGGTCAGTATATTTATCAGAGGGTTTGAAGGATAATTTGCTCTACAATTGATTCGCTCACACCTCGTATTGAAAGGGTGTCTATGCATTGTAATCGCTGACGTTAAAATAAAATGTTATTCGTCACATACTTTGTAAGCGACAGGTGCAGACCAATAGTGAAATGCTTACTTACGGGCCCTTCCCAACAATGCACAGATAAAGAAAACAGAGAAATAATAGAAAAGTGAAACACAATGAGTAATGATAACTTGGCTATATACACGGGGTACCAATATCGAGTCGATGTGCAGGGGTACGAGGTAATTGAGTTAGATATGTACATATAACTAGGAATAAAGTGACTAGGCAACAGGATAGATAATAAACATTACCAGCAGCGTCTGTGATGAGTTAAAAAAGGTTTGTGCAAAAAGCGTTCATGCAGATAGTCTGGGTAGCGATTTGGTTAACTATTTAAGTAACTATTTAGCAGTCTTATGGCTTGGGGATAGAAGCTGTTCAAGGACCTGTTGATTCCACATTTTGTGCATCGGTACTGCTTGCTGTGTGGTAGCAGAGAGAACAGTTTATAACTTGGGTGATGGTCTTTGACCATTTTTAGAGCCTTCCTCTGACACTGCATGGTATAGAGGTCCTGGATGGTAGGGAACTCGGTCCCAGTGATGTGTTAGGATAGTACATACTACCCTCTGTAGCGCCTTGTGGTCGGATGCCAAGCAGTTGTCATACCAAGCGGTGATGTAGCCAGTCAAGATGTTCTTAATGGTGCAGCTGTGTAACCTTTTGAGAATCTGAGGGCCCATGCCAAAACGTTTCAGCCTCCTGAGGGGGAACAGGCGTTGTCGTCCCCTCTTCCCAACTGTGTTGAAACCTGTCCTATGCGCAACCAAGATAAACACAGCAGAATAGTCACTCACCGTTCTAAAAAACACTGTGTTGTTGGTTAAAACTTGCTATTCATGTTAAAAAAACAAGGAATGGGTTTCTTGGTCACAATATTCATAAAATAGTTTCCACAGTCACTCTGCGTACTGTTCAAAAGGTTTTGGTGTGCCCTGCTTACAGTCCATGACCCTAGTCCAGTCTGCATGAGAAGGACCCTGAAGAGGCAGTAAGTTTGTTTTGAGCTGCTCTAAAATGTCTGCATTGGTTTCATTGTCAAACATTGTCATCCGTGGTTCTGTTTGAAATTTCACTTGGAATTGAAAGCAGAAGTACTTGCCATACATCTCACATTTCTAGACCATACGCATTGTACTGGGTCTTCACCTGTTCACACCGTGGTGTGAATGGAGATTTCACTGGGTTCACTATTATTTTGGTGAGACGTGAACTGTTAAACGATGCAAAAGGACAGACTGTGCCTGCATTGTTTGTCATTGTCGTATTGACTGAAACATGAGCTGCTGTTGCCTTAAATGGACTCGCTAGTCCATGAGAAGTGTGACTCCGGCTGGGAGTTTGAATATGGGGGCGGCAGAACGTGTGTCTTGGGGTGCTGCTGTGCTCTCCACAGTCGCCTGAAAAGCCAACACCACGATTGTTGTCTGAAATGTCAAAAAGCGTCACCTGCATTTTCAACATTTTACTCATGTTTCTTTTCCCGAGAAAAGTTTTGGGAACGCATCTCGTTAGAGAAGAATTCCAAAAGGTGTATCTTTTCCTTATCTGCCTTCAATTGCTGTAAGCAAGTGCACACTAACCTCTAGAATTTCTCCGCCTCTTTGTGATGCATGCCAATTGTTTGCCAGGAATCAAATATTTCATAGCTTTCGAATTCATATTAAGGCCATTCTTAACTTTCTTGATCAGCTTCTGAGACAAATCATTAATATGAGATTTCCCTAACTGAAAAAGGTCTGTAGCTTGCACCTTGTATAGGTTAGGTGTTCCTTATAGATCAGAGAATCAAATGGAATTATCAATCAAAACTTTCTACAGACCGCTGGGTATACAACACTGAAGGATACGTCAATCCTCTACATTAGATATGTACATGCAAATGTGGACTTTTCCAAATTGCAAAAAGCTTAAAATTATAGTAAAATCACCCACACCGGACCGGATTTATAAAGTTATTAATATAATCCACAAATTCCTAATGATATATCACTAGGGGCCACGCTTTACTCTACTGTAGTGCTAAATAATGTATAACACTCTACATTTGATAAACCTACAGTTATGGTCAGAAGTTCACATACACTTAGGTTGGAGTCATAAAAACTACTTTTTCTACCACTCCACACATTTATTGTTAACAAACTATAGTTTTGGCAAGTCAGGTAGGACATCTACTTTGTGCATGACACAAGTAATATTTTCAACAATTGTTTCTGAGACAGATTATTTAACTTATAATTCACTGTATCACAATTCCAGTAGGTCAGAATATCACATACACTAAGTTCACTGAGCCTTTAAACAGCTTGGAAAAATCCAGAAAATTATGTCATAGCTTTAGAAGCTTTTATTGGGATAATTGACATAATTTGAGTCAATTGGAGGTGTACCTGTGGATGTATTTCAAGGCCTACCTTCAAACTCAGTTCCTCGTTGCTTGACATCATGGGAAAATCAAAAGAAATCAGCCAAGACCTCAGAAAAACAATTGTAGAGCAACTGGGAGCAATTTCCAAACACCTGAAGGTACCGCGTTCATCTGTACAAACAATAATACGCAAGTATAAACACCATGGGACCAAACAGCCAAGCAAGAAGGAGACGTGTTCTGTCTCTTAGAGATGAACGTACTTTGGTGCGAAAAGTGCAAATCAATCCCAGAACAACAGCAAAGGACCTTGTGAAGATGCTGGAGGAAACAGGTACAAAAGTATCTGTATCCACAGTAAAACGAGTTCTATATCAAGATAACCTGAAAGGCCGCTCAGCAAGGAAGAGGCCACTGCTCCAAAACTGCCATAAAAAAAGCCAGACTACGGTTTGCAACTGCACATGGAGACAAAGATCATACTTTTTGGAGAAATGTCCTCTGGTCTGATGAAACAAAAATAGAACTGTTTGGCCATAATGACCATCGTTATGTTCGTAGAATAATGGGGGAGGCTTGCAAGCTGAAGAACACTATGCCACCCCAAGCACAGGGGCGGCAGCTTCATGTTGTGGGGTGCTTTGCTGCAGGAGGGACTGGTGCACTTCACAAAATAGATGGCATCACGAGGAAAGAAAATGACGTGAATATTTTGAAGCAACATCTCAAGACATCCGTCAGGAAGTTAAAGCTTGGTTGCAAATGGGTCTTCCAAATGGACAATGACCCCAGCATACTTCCAAGGTTGTGACAAAGGACAACAAAGTCAAGGTATTGGAGTGGCCATCAAAAAACACCTGACGTCAATCAAAATAAAACATTTGTAGGCAGAACTGAAAAAGCGTGTGCGAGCAAGGAGGCCTACAAACCTGACTCAGTTACCCCAGCTCTGTCAGGAGGAACGGGCCAAAATTCAACAAATTTATTGTGGGAAGCTTGTGGAAGGCTACCAGAGACGTTTGACCCAAGTGAACCATTTTAAAGGCAATGCTACCAAATACTAATTGAGTGTATGTAAACTTCTGACCCACTGGGAATGTGATGAAAGAAATAAAAGCTGAAATACGTCATTCTTTCTACCATTATTCTGACATTTCACATTCTTAAAATAAAGTGGTGATCCTAACTGACCTAAGACAGGGAATTTTTACTCGGATTAAATGTCAGGAATTGTGAAAAACTGAGTTTAAATGTATTTGGCTAAGGTGTATGTAAACATTCCCGACTTCATAATAATAATGCAAGCGTTATTTAATAACTTTGTAAAATGTTTGAAATCAAATACAAGGTATAAAGCTTAAGTTACAAGGCAATACGGACATGAACATAGCATTCACAGACCAGGCATATAGATAGTCAGGTTTATCACATTTAGATTGCTAAACCTGCAATATGTAACTTATTGGGTGACCTGACAAAATTCACATAGAAATAAGAGTTATAGATCTGTCATTCTCATTGAAAGAAAGGCAAGTCTATGAAGCGGTAGGTAGATCTGTTCTATGTTTGCTAATTCTATGCTGTATGATGGAAACGTAGCTAGTATGTTCTATGTATGTGCTGAAATGATTGGAACCCTTGATAAAGATGAGCAAAAAAGACTGTATAAAATAAATCATATAAACACAGAGCTATATTGTATCCTCAACATATTTTGGAATGTTCTTGTTCTATACTAATGCAATTTCTCATAGAAAGATCATTTGTTTAACAAGTAATTTTATTGGCACCCTCAAGATTCATGAATAAAATGAAACAAAATAACATCTACATTAACATCAACTTTTTTTTAAATTAACCTCAACTTAAGGTCAAAAGGCTTCCTTATGGTGTTGCCTGTGCTCCAGCTATTTTTCAGAAAATTGTGGATCCGATCCTATAAGGTAATGGGGTAATCTGCTGTCTTGGAGATACACTTATCACAGGGCATGACACAGAAGAGCAAATGAGATATTTTGAAGAAAGTGCTCAAAAGACTCAAAGTCTGCAATCGGAAGGTTAAAAGAGAGAAATGTTCTTTCTTCCAGAACAGCGTAGCCTATCTAGGTCATGTGATAAATGCAGAGGGGATACACCCCATGAAACAGAAAACTCAAGCTATTGAGAAGGCTCCCATTCCTACAAACACCACTGAGCTCAGATCTTTTCTTTCATTACTTAACTATTATGGCAAATTCATTCCAAATCTGTCTACCATAGTTAAGCCTATGACTGCTCTACTGCAGAAAGAAGTGAAATGGGAATGGTCACAGAAAATCCAAAGGAGGAAGCTAAGAGACATCTACTTCCTAGCCAGGTGTTGGTTCACTACAACCCGGAGCTACCATTCATACTTGCCTGTGATCAGTGGTGGGCCGTCAGGGCCAGCAAGGCCTTCTCTGCTGACCTAAACATCATCAGAATATAATTTTTTTTTTTAAATATATTTTCCCACAAATATGTATTCAATTATTCCCCAGAGTAAGAGTTACACTCTTCATTTCATTGCATTCCTCTTGGTTGCACTGCTTCCAGCCCCAGGTTGAGATTTGGAGGGCTGGTCTTTATGTTAGATATTTTATCCAATCATATTCAGCCATCATGTGTTGCCAGGGGTCTAAAATCTGCCCCCAGGCCTTCAGAATCAACAGTGTGGGCACTTGTAGCTTAAAGTGAATGGAAATTAAAATTTAGTGTCAACCAATCAGCTTTAGAGTTGGCTATTGTACGCCTGCTGGCTGGCTCCAGTGTTACACAGGAGCCAGCTAGCAGGCGTAGTGCCTGCACGTCTTTTGATTGGATTACCAACTAGGAAATTAGGAAACTGAAATTGATCAACAAATTAATTTGCGTACTACTAAACTGTTTTTTCAACCCACAATGGCGGAAGGAGAAGATATCGATTTGGTCGAGGATATAATTATAACGGCATTCTCAAGACAAACTTTTCAAGAAAAGTTAGACATTGTCAGGAGAGGTAGACGCCGACGCTACAAAGCCGACGCTACAAAGACAGGCTCCGAGAAGCACTGCAAACTGTACTGCTGGGAATGACTATTATTTGCAAGTGATCGATTTGTGTTTGGAGCCACACTGGCTTTGCAAACCTGAGTTGTCTAACCAAGGCAGCAACGAGACACCAAAGTACGGCTGGGCACTTACAAACAATGGTGCTTTTGAAAACTTTTGGGGACACCAGAGTGGATCTACAGCTCAACGAACAAGCAAGCAGGGCAACGAAGCTGCACAATGAAAAGGTATTATACTCTTCCCCTGCAATTCTCTGAATAAAAATGTCAATTTCAAGGTGACGCAACGCCTGGTTATACTGCGTTTCTGTCTAAATGTATAGTGTCTAGAGCCATGGCATCATAATGATGGTAATAAGAGGTGGATTAATTCAGGTGGGACTGTGTAGGACTTCACTGAAGACCCAGGCCCCAGAACCACGGCACACTACTCCCTGTGATGCTTCAACGGTAGGAACCGGCTCTGTTGTATCTGCTGTTATGTTGGAAATAAACCGTCTTCCTGATGTTTATGCTTTATACTGTCGAGTTCTCATTGCAATAGCTAAAAAGAACCTTCTTCCTTTAACCAGGAATGCAACAACTATCAAATCAAATCAAATTTTATTTGTCACATACACATGGTTAGCAGATGTTAATGCGAGTGCAGCGAATTGCTTGTGCTTCTAGTTCCGACAATGCAGTAATAACCAACAAGTAATCTAACTAACAATTCCAAAACGAATTTCTTATACACAGTGTAAGGGGATAAAGAATATGTACATAAATATATGAATGAGTGATGGTGCAGAGCCGCATAGGCAAGATACAGTAGATGGTATCGAGTACAGTATATACATATGAGATGAGTATGCAAACAAAGTGGCATAGTTAAAGTGGCTAGTGATACATGTATTACATAAGGATGCAGTAGATGATATAGAGTACAGTATATACGTATACATATGAGATGAATAATGTAGGGTATGTAAACATTATATTAGGTAGCATTGTTTAAAGTGGCTAGTGATATATTTTACATCATTTACCATCAATTCCCATTATTAAAGTGGCTGGAGTTGAGTCAGAGTGTTGGCAGCAGCCACTCAATGTTAGTGGTTGCTGTTTAACAGTCTGATGGCCTTGAGATAGAAGCTGTTTTTCAGTCTCTCGGTCCCAGCTTTGATGCACCTGTACTGACCTCGCCTTCTGGATGATAGCGAGGTGAACAGGCAGTGGCTCGGGTGGGTGTTGTCCTTGATGATCTTTATGGCCTTATGGCCTGTAACATCGGGTGGTGTAGGTGTCCTGGAGGGCAGGTAGTTTGCCCCCGGTGATGCGTTGTGCAGACCTCACTACCCTCTGGAGAGCCTTACGGTTGTGGGCGGAGCAGTTGCCGTACCAGGCGGTGATACAGCCCGCCAGGATGCTCTCGATTGTGCATCTGTAGAAGTTTGTGAGTGCTTTTGGTGAAAAGCCAAATTTCTTCAGCCTCCTGAGGTTGAAGAGGCGCTGCTGCGCCTTCTTCAGGATGCTGTCTGTGTGAGTGGACCAATTCAGTTTGTCTGTGATGTGTATGCCGAGGAACTTAAAACTTACTACCCTCTCCACTACTGTTCCATCGATGTGGATAGGGGGGTGTTCCCTCTGCTGTTTCCTGAAGTCCACAATCATCTCCTTAGTTTTGTTGACATTTACTGTGAGGTTATTTTCCTGACACCACACTCCGGGGGCCCTCACCTCCTCCCTGTAGGCCGTCTCGTCGTTGTTGGTAATCAAGCCTACCACTGTTGTGTCGTCCGCAAACTTGATGATTGAGTTGGAGGCGTGCGTGGTCGCGCAGTCGTGGGTGAACAGGGAGTACAGGAGAGGACTCAGAACGCACCCTTGTGGGGCCCCAGTGTTGAGGATCAGTGGGGTGGAGATGTTGTTGCCTACCCTCACCACCTGGGGGCAGCCCGTCAGGAAGTCCAGTACCCAGTTGCACAGGGCGGGGTCGAGACCCAGGGTCTCGAGCTTGATGACGAGCTTGGAGGGTACTATGGTGTTAAATGCCGAGCTATAGTCGATGAACAGCATTCTCACATAGGTATTCCTCTTGTCCAGATGGGTTAGGGCAGTGTGCAGTGTGGTTGAGATTGCGTCGTCTGTGGACCTATTTGGGCGGTAAGCAAATTGGAGTGGGTCTACCCGGCACAGCCAGAAGAGGACTGGCCACCCCACATAGCCTGGTTCCTCTCTAGGTTTCTTCCTAGGTTTTGGCCTTTCTAGGGAGTTTTTCCTAACCACCGTGCTTCCACACCTGCATTGCTTGCTGTTTGGGGTTTTAGGCTGGGTTTCTGTACAGCACTTTGAGATATCAGCTGATGTACGAAGGGCTTTATAAATACATTTATTTGATTTTGATTTGAGTAAGAAATATGCTAACATGATTGCCATTGCTAGCTAGATAGCTAGCTAAAATGGTTGCCTTCGTGAGCTTTTTCTCTCACTGCCCTGAGTTTAAGAAAATGGTTTAGCTATCTTGGAATTAAGAACATTTCCAATACCTTTATTTTCATGAATCTAATTTCTTCTTAACTTTTTGCTAATGTTAATGTCCCCACTACAAAAAAAATAAAAATAGATGACATTTTGTCCTTGAAACATGTTATTGAAATACTGTATAATTCCAGGAATTCCTATGGAAGAATGTTCCTTCTTGGGATACCAATATGGCAGGCGCAGGCTTCAAAAGCCTCTCGTTGGCCATAGCATTAGCTATCTAGGATTTATACACATCATTACGGCACTCGGATGAAAGTGGGCATGGTAGGGCTGCTCATGCTAATGTAGCAGCAGTAGGAGTAGAGTTGTCAAACCATTTATTACTACTAACATACTAAACCAGCTTTGGTAGTGGACTACAAACTTGTGAACAGCAAAGTAAAAGGGAATGCCTTTGACATCCTTGCCAAACATACACTTTCCATGTTCTAGAGCTAGACTGTCTTGACTGGGAATGTTATGTTTGTTGACGCTGTCAAGTAATGTTACCAGGGTAGCTAGTTGTGCTGTGTTGTGCCGTTTTCTTTCCATTGTGGAAAATTATCACACTTAAATCTACAAATGCTTCTTATAGTGTTTTATAAATAAGTGAATCCCTTAAAAGCAAACAAAAAACACATAGTGCTTTATAAAGCTTTATAATGCATTATGAACTATTCTTGAAGTTTGTTCTAGAGCCTAATGTGTGTAATAACGAACTTATCTGTATTTTTGAACCAGAATGGCTATATTACATTATGCACTAGTCTTTAACACTGAGTGTACAAAACATTATGAACGGGGAAGGAGACAATTGAGACATTGATTGTGTGTGTACCATTCAAATCAAATCAAATTTTATTGGTCACATACACATGGCTAGCAGATGTTATTGCAAGTGTAGCGAAATGCTTGTGATTCTAGTTCCGACAGTGCAGCAATATCTAGCAAGTAATATCTAACATTTCCACAACAAATACCTCATGGAATAAGTAATTGAGTAAGAATATATGAATATAAATAAATGGATGAACAATGACAGAGCGGCAAAGGCTAAGATGCAATAGATAGCATAGAATACAGTATACACATACGAGATGAGTAATGGAAAATATGTCAACATTATTAAAGTTGCATTAAGTGACTAGTGTTCCATTTATTAAAGTGGCCAATGATTTCAAGTCTGTATGTAGGCAGCAGCCTCTCTGTGCTCGTGATGGCTGTTTAACAATCTGATGGCCTTGAGAAAGAAGCTGTTTTTCAGTCTCTCGGTCCCAGCTTTTTTGCACCTGTACTGACTTCACCTTCTGGGTGGCAGCGGAGTGAACAGGCAGTGGCTCGGGTGGTTGTGGAGCCCTGCGGTTGTGGGCAGTTCAGTTGCCGTATCAGGTGGGGATACAGCCCGGCAGGATGCTCTCAATTGTGCATCTATAAAAGTTTGTGAGGTTTTTAGGTGAAAAGCCACATTTCTTCAGCTTCCTGAGGTTGAAGAGGTGCTGTTGCGCCTTCTTCACCACACTGTCTGTGTGGGTGGACCATTTCTCTCACTCAACGTCAACAAAACAAATGAGATGATGGTGGACTTCAGGAAACAGCAGAGGGAGCACCCCCCAACCACATCGAAGGTACAGCAGTGGAGAAGGTGGAAGGTTGTAACTTCCTGACTGATGTCTTGAAATGTTGCTTCAATATATCCACATCATTTTCTTTCCTCATGATGCCATCTATTTTATGAAGTGCACCAGTCCCTCCTGCAGCAAAGCACCCCCACAACATGATGCTGCCACCCCCGTGCTTCACGGTTGGATGGTGTTCTTCTGCTTGCAAGACTCCCGCTTTTTCCTCAAAACATAACGATGGTCATTATGGCCAAACAGTTCTATTTTTGTTTCATCAGACCAGCTGACATTTCTCCAAAAAGTACGATCTTTGTCCCCATGTGCAGATGCAAACCGTAGTCTGGCTCTTTTCGCACCAAAGTACGTTCATCTCTAAGAGACAGAACGCATCTCCTTCCTGAGCAGTATGACGGCTGTTTGGTCCCATGATGTTTATATTTCCGTACTATTGTTTGTACAGATGAACATGGTACCTTCAGGTGTTTGGAAATTGCTCCCAAGGATTTCTTTTGATTTTCCCATGATGTCAAGCAAAGAGGCACTGAGTTTGAAGGTAGGCCTTGAAATACATCCACAGGTACACCTCCAATTGACTCAAATTATGTCAATTAGCCTGTCAGAGGCTTCTAAAGCCATTACATAATTTTCTGGATTTTTCCAAGTTGTTTTATGGCACAGTCAACTTTGTATATGTACACTTCTGACCCACTTGAATTGTGATACAGGGAATTATAAGTGAACTAATCTGTCTGTAAACAATTGTTGGAAAAATGACTTGTGTCATGCACAAAGTAGATGTCCTAACCGACTTGCCAAAACTATAGTTTGTGAACAAGAAATGTGTGGAGTGGTTGAAAAACGAGTTTTAATGTCTCCAACCTAAGTGTATGTAAACTTTCGACTTAAACTGTAAGTCAATATTATTCTCTGAGGCTACCCGGAACATATCCCGGTCTGCATGATCAATCTTGAAGCATGGATTCCGACTGGTCAGACCAGCGTTGAATTTTCCTAAGCACGGATACTTCCTGTTTGAGTTTCTATTGAGTTTCTTTTGTTATTTTACTGCTGCTGTTTAATTATTAGTTCATTTTTTTCTTAACAATTTCTCTTTAACTACTTTATAAATGCTTATAAAGCGCTCCACACAGATACAGGACTGGGAAAGGGGCCGGCCAGTGTAGAGCTGAGCATGCTATCTTCTATCTCAGGGGTTTGTACTTCAGGAAGACCACAGTGTGGACCAGCTAGCGCTCCACACAGATACAGGACTGGGACAGGGGCCGGCCAGTGTAGACCTGCAGAAAATTTAATAGGATGTGGTATAACACTTCCAATGACATATTGGTCCAGATGACTCAAGGCAGCGCACATGCAGCAGAGGATCTCAGACACAGACAAGTTGAGAGAGAAGAAGTTAAAGACCACCAGTTTTTTTCCGATAGGTCACTTGCAGCCAAAAGACAGACATTGGTGGGGAGACTCAGGATGATGTTGGTTACTCCGAAGAGATTCCAATGGACAGTGGAAGCAATGGTGAAGTTTGCTGATGTAGAAGTGTTCATCTCTTTGATATTCCAGTGGTTTCAGTTGACACCGTGAAAAGATACAAAAAATATATTTTGTTTGTTTTTTAATAAGTATTCAGGATAAGAGAACACTTCACACTGCACAATAGTGTGTAACAACTCACTTATAAAAAGTCACACCTCGATTGAAGGAGTATTCTCTGTTTGCTTTAATGTGCTGAACAAATCTAAACCTTTGTTCCGCTTGATCACGCCTGTGCATTCATAATTTTATCATCCGATACAAATTCTTTACCTGGAGCACAGTATGCAAAAGAGGAATGCCAGTAATAACAACCAGTGATATTTGTCCATCGTTAAAAATCAGTCCTGGTTATGAGCAGGGCATCATATGTCAGGGATTATATGTAAAGAGTTCCTAATCTCCTAGGTGGTTTCTCAACGGCAAAACATACAGAATGCTTCAGCACGGGTACTGACAAACACCAGAGTACACATTACACCTGTTTTAAGGTCTCTGCACTGGCTGCCTGTGAGTTTTAAAATGAATTTTAGATTATTCTATTGTTTTTAAATCAGTCCACGATTGTGCACCCCAATACATGTCAGACATGCATTTAAGTTATGTACTTAGTATGTACCTCAGGTCCTCTGGCACTGTCCTTTTAAATATCCCAAAGCCTAGGCCCAAGAGGCATGGAGAGGCAGCCTTTAGTTATTATGCCCCCAGCCTCTGGAATAGCCTGCCAGAGAACCTGAGGGGGGCCGAAACTCTGGACATATTTAATAGTTATCTTAAAACACACCTTGTTAGCTTCGCTTTCCTTAGGAAGTTTTTAAGTCGTTCAGTTTTTATTGTTATTCTTTTGTTTTTTTATCCTCCATGTTTGTTGTAAGTTTTTATTTTCCTTCTGTGAAGCACATTGTGTTGCATTCCATGTCTGAAATGTGCTGTTTCAATTCAGATTGATTTGTTTTATCGGTCCATGAATCATTGCCCTTTGACAGAGTTGATGACCTAAAGGCTGTGACTAGTACACAGACATGTAGGGACCTAGAAACAGGCCTTAACTTGCGTCTGTAAATAACTTAGTGTTAAATTCACTGGAGTGATTTTAAACAGAACTAAACGCTGTGTCCGTTCTAGAAAAGCAGTGAGAGAAGCCTAGTTTATTATCTAAAAGAGAAGAAAGGAAAAACCTTCTTCCATTTCTCCTTCCAGCTTAATGTTTTGAATCTGTATTAAACGTAATTTAACTGGAGAGTGACATTTTGGCCATGTACCTCATAGTGTCATTGGCGATTGTCATTTATCTGACTTGACCAATTCAATTCCAAGTAGGTCATTCTATACCAGCTGCAATGAACAACTATGAAAAAGACATTACAATCTGTCCCAACTTCGCTAAGCAATTAATGGAAAATAAGTCACCTGGGAAATCAAAAAATCTCCATCCTGACATTTGATACCAGGCACTTTGTCAACAAACGTCCAAAATCAATTGTGTTAGATACTACATAAACCATGTTAAATCATCTGCCACTATGTGATGTGTCTCTGTACAGTGCAGGGGTCAAGCTCACCTGTGAACATCTAAACAGGATGGAATAGATTCAGTGTGATGTTGTGTTTAAAGAATACTGGAGCATCTCCAACTCACAACACCATGAGCAGGTGCACAGCACGGAGGCCAAAAATACCCACCACCCGTCATCTGAAAAATATCCAACTGTTAAATCAATCGTCGGGGAGGACATACAACATCTGTTAGATTTCATCAGCGAGAAGAGAGGGGGCTTTGAGGTTTTACAGCGCCTCTCGCTTGCTATCTCGCAGTCTTGCGCTCCAACATCACAGAACGGCAGAAATGTGACACATTGTACCGCAGTTTTGCTTTCAATAAAAATTGTCTCTATATCAATGATGCAAATGTCAAGAATATAGGCGTCTATAGGACTAGTATAATAAAGTGCAACTAACAGAAATCCCCAAACCTTGTCCCAACTAACAGTGCTGATAAAAGAAATTGCATGGACAAAAGTATGGAGGCCCATAAGATGGCAGCGCTGATAAGGGTGTACGTCTTGACAGTTCCTGCTCGCCTTTCCTTTTTTTATGGCTATTTTATGTTCATTATTGTTTGTGCAATAATTTCCTACGACCAACAAAACACTTTGGATCCTGAATCAGAAGCTACACACTTATTTCTCAGCCTCCCAGATCTGGAATAATACATTCGCTTACCTGTTGCTGCCTACCAAGATGACCTAAGGCAATGGCAGCGACGAAGAACAGTAAGGAAAGGGACTCCAAGCTAGGCTGAAAAGACAGGCTACACGGCCACCTCTTCCTAGTATCCTTAGGACTCAAGTCCAATCACTGGTAAATCAAATGTGTGAACTCAAAGCAAGGCTTCAATTGCAGAAGGACATCAGGGAATGCTGTAGCTTTTCTTTTATAAAGACGTGGCTTAACGGACTATACACTCGACTCTGCTATTTCAACCAGACGTCTTCTCCATATTCTGAATGTATTGAAATTGCGGGTTCTAGTAAGGGTACCAAAGTTGAAAACATCGCAAGCTCCTGTTAAGCCTACCTGGAGTTTCTGATGCTAAAATGCCGACCCCACTATATGCCGAGGGAATTCACATGTCTTATTATCACAGCTGGGTACATCCCGCCACAAGCAAACACCAAGGTGGCACTGAGAGAACGGTACAAGATCATTAGCCAGGAAGAATCCTTTTAATGTTGCGGGTGACTTTAACCAAGCTCATCTAAACACATTTTCCCCAAATATCACCAACATGTATCCTTCCCCACAAGAGGATTCGCCGTGCTTGACTACGTATACACAAACATCAGCATCAGCATCAGCATAAAAAGCCATCCCCTGCCCCCACTTCAGCCAATCTGAAACACGTCTCTTTGTTCCTACTCCCTGGCTACAAGCATCAACTTGAGGGAGCCACCAACACAGAGAATAGTGAGGCGGTGGACAGAGGAGGCAGACTCAATGCTGCAGGATTGTTTTGAGAGTGCTGATTGGAATATGTTCATAGATTAATACACCCAGGACTCATCCATCAACATTTAAGAAGATACATCAGTCACATGCTTCCTGAGGAAATGTGTTGAAGTTGTACCCACAATTACAATTCCGGACGTACCCCAACCAAAAACCTTGGATGAATGGAGATATTGGTACAATGATGAGAGCCCCTACTGCGGCATTCAATGTCAGCAAAACAAACCCTGATTACTCGGTGAAGCACGACACGACACAAGGCAAGCAGGTAAGAGCACCACAAATCCATTAGGAACGTGAAAGGACAATACAGACTCAAACTTAAATTGATGTTCAACACGTTGCAAGTGGAAATGAATATCACAGACTACAAAGGACAATCCATCTGTGGTACCCACTGAAGCCACCCTCCCAGACAAGCTTAACACATGCTATGCTCGCTTCGAGGCAGACAATACCGCTGCGCCAGACGACCAGGTGCTGTCGCACTCCTTGGCTGATGTGAGGGACAACTCTCAAATGAGTGAATACTCACAAAGCCGCCGGCCCAGATGGCATCCCTGGCTGCTTCCTCAGTTTGTGCTGACCAGCCCATGGGCATCTTCTCGGACATCTTCACCCTGTCCCTGTCCCTGTCCCAAGCTGTAGTCCCTACCTGCTTTAAGAAGACTACCATCGTCAACAATGTGACTTGCCCAAATGACTATCGCCCCATCGCACTCACTTCGGTCATCATGAAGTGCTACTAGAGGCTGGTCATGGCCCACATTTTTTCCCTCATCAATCTACACACAATACCCATAATGACAAATCAAAAACCGTTTTTTAGAAATGTTTTCAAATCTATTAAAATAAAAAACTGAAATATCACATTTATATAAGTATTCAGACGCTTTACTCAGTACTTTGTTGAAGCAACTTTGGCAGCGATTACAGCTTCGAGTTGTCTTGGGTATGACGCTACAAGCTTGGCATACCTTTATTTGGGGAGTTTCCTCTCAAGCTCTGCCTGTTTGGATGAGGAGTGCACAGCTATTTACAGGTCTTTCCCAAGATGTGCGATCGGGTTCAAGTCCGGGCTCTGGCTGTCCCAAAGCCATGCCTGCGTTGTTTTGACTGTGTGCTTAAGGTTGTTGTCCTGTTGGAAGGTGAACCTTCGCCCAAGTCTAAGGTCCTGAGCACTCTGGAGCAGGTTTTCATCAAGGATCTCTCTATACTTTGCTCCGTTCATCTTTCCCTCGATCCTGATCAGATCCGCTGAAAAACATCCCCCCAGCATGATGCTACCATCACCATGCTTTACTGTAGGGATGGAACTTAAAGATAGAGCCAGAGGGTAGGGCTGCCGTCTTATCGGCTCTTTACCAACCATGCTATTTTGTTTGTTTTTTTCGCGTTGGTCGTAACTTCTTTTGTACATAATGTTGCTGCTACCGTCTCTTGTGACCAAACGAGCTTCTGGACAACTGGGTTAACTCACGAGGACAGAGTTATTGGACAACTGGGTTAACTCACCTCAAATTGCATGAGTTCTTCTTCAATGAGTCGAACGCTAGGGATATACTACGGACTCCCGACCAGGCCCAGATCCTCGTGATTTGCTGGAAAAGGGTCATGAGAATTTTTATCCCAATGTTCATAACTCAACAATCACTATAACTTTGACCAATTCCCAGAGGTTTGTAAGACCCTGGTTAATTAGACAAATCCTTTATTCAGAGAGTACTCTGAAGTCAAAAATGAGAACAGTCATTTTATAATTCTCACACACACACGCACACACACACACACACACACACACAGGTTTTCATTATCTTCTGCAAGCCTAGTCATTTCTAGCCATTCCTCTCCTCCCTAGATTAGAGGGGCCTTGGAAGGGGCCTCTTTCCTGTCGTCAGTTATAACTAGGTCATCTGTAGTTCAGTTGCCCTTTGTTGTCTCAACTATACATTTCTCACCTTGCTACATAGTAACACAATGTTTTTTGTCTTAACTTGTCTTACACACACATTATTGGATTATAATCTTATAATTGTAATATATTTCACACAGTTATACAGTTTCAGAGTGGAACACTTTAGCCATTATCTTAAAACATACAAATTATTCTATCAAAAGGGAAACGTAGGTTCGGCGGAAAGAGATCAGGATGCCTTGTGAGGATCAGGCGATGAGTGGCTAATCTTCCCTTGCCTTCTGTTCTGCTAGCTAATGTTCAATCACTGGAAAATAAATGGGACGAACTGAAAGCATGTATATCCTACCAACGGGGCATAAACAAATGTAATATCTGATGTTTCACAGAGTCGTGGCTGAACGACGACATTAAGAATAAACAGCTGGCGGGTTATACACTCTGTTGGCAGGACAGAACAGCAGCCTCTGGTAAGACATGGGGCCTGTGCATATTTGTAAACAATATCTGTGCTGGTGCACGATATCTAAGGAAGTCTCAGGGTTTTGCTTGCCTGAGGTAGAGTATCTTATGATAAGCTCTAGACCACACTAATCTACCTAGAGAGTTTTCATCTGTATTTTTCATAGCTGTCTACATACCACGACCGACCGAGGCTGGCACTAAAACCACACTCAATGAGCTATATTCCACCATTAGCAAACAGGAAAACATGCATCCAGAGGTGGCGCTCCTAGTGGCCGTGGACTTTAATTCAGGGAAACTTAAATCTATCAGCATGTTAAATGTGCAGCCAGAGGGAAAACAATTGTAGACCACCTATACTCCACACACAGAGACGCATACAAAGCTCTCCCTCGCCCTCCGTTTGGCAAATATGACAATAACTATGTCCTCAGGAATCCTGCTTACAAGCAAAGATTTCAGCAGGAAGGACCAGTGATTAGGTCTATAAAGTGGTCAGATTAAGCAGATGCTAAACTACAAGACTGTTTTGCTAGCAGAGACTGGAAAATTTTCCGGGATTCTTCCGATGGCATTGAGGAGTACACCACACCAGTCACTGGCTTTATCGATAAGTGCATCGAGGACGTCGTCCCCACAGTAACTGTACATATATAACCCAACCAGAAGCCATGGATTAAAGGCAAAGTGTCAATACAGGATTAAAATCGAAATGTACTATACCGGCTCCAACGCTCGTTGGGTGTGGCAGGGCTTGCAAACTATTACAGACTACAAAGGGAAGCACAGCCGAGAGCTGCCCAGTGACACGAGCCTACCAGACAAGCTAAATAACTTCTATGCTCGCTTTGAGGCAAGTAACACTGAAACATGCATGAGCACATCAGCTGTTCCGGACAACTGTGTAATCATACTCTCTGCACGAGATGTGAGTAAGATATTAAAACAGGTCAACTTTCACAAGGCCGCTGGGCCAGTCTGTAATACCAACATTTTTCAAACGGACCACCATAGTCCCTGTGCCCAAGACCACTAAGTTAACCTACCTAAATGACTACTGACCTGTAGCACTCATGCCTGTATCCATGAAATGCTTTGAAAGCCTGGTCATGGCTTGCATCAACACAATTATCCCAGAAACCCTAGACTCATTCCAATTTACATACTGCACCAACAGATCCACAGATTTTGCCATTTCTATTGCACTCCACACTGACCTTTCTCACCTGGACAAAAGGAACACTTATGTGTGAATGCTATTCATTGACTACAGCATTCAACACCATTGGGGCGGCAGGGTAACCTAGTGGTTAGAGCGTTGGACTAGTTCAAACCCCTGAGCTGACAAGGTACAAATCTGACGTTCTGCCCCTGAACAGGCAGTTAACCTCTTACATCTATGGGGGCGCTATTTCATTTTTGGATGAAAAACGTTCCCGTTTTAAACAAGATATTTTGTCACAAAAAGATGCTCGACTATGCATATAATTGCTACCGTTCGAAAGAAAACACTCTGACGTGTCCAGAAATACAAAGATATTCTCTGTGCGTCCCCTAGAACGTGAGCTTCAGGCAAAACCAAGATGAGATGGCATCCAGGAAATGACTAGGATTTTTGAGGCTCTGTTTTCCATGGTCTCCTTATATGGCTGTGAATGCAAGAGGAGTGAGTCAACCCTTTCTGTCGTTTCCCCAAGGTGTCTGCAGCATTGTGACGTATTTGTGGGCAGATCATTGGAAGATTGACCATAAGAGACCACATTTACCACGTGTCCGCCTGGTGTCCTGCGCCGAAATTGGTGCGCAAAAGTCACCTGCCAGTATTTTTCCATGCGATACAGAGAGGAAAGCAAGCTTCCACGAACTGCATGTCAATGAAGAGATATGTGAAAAAACACCTTGAGGACTGATTCCAAACAACGTTTGCCATGTTTCGGTCGATATTATGTAGTTAATCCGGACAAAGTTTTACGTTGTAGGTGACTGAATTTTCGGTTCGTTTCGGTAGCCAGACGCAATATAGAAAACGGAACGATTTCTCCTACACACAGATGCTTTCAGGAAACACTGCGCATTTGGTATGTAACTGAGAGTCTCCTCATTGAAAACATCAGAAGCTCTTCAAAGGTAAATGATTTTATTTATTTGGTTATCTGGTTTTTGTGAAAATGTTGCGTGCTACATGCTACTCAAAATGCTATGCTAGCTTTGCATACTCTTACACAAATTAGTCAATTTCTATGGTTCAAAAGCATATTTTGAAAATCTGAGATGACAGTGTTGTTAAGAAAAGGCTAAGCTTGAGAGCAGACGCATTATTTTCATTTTATTTGCGATTTTCAGAAATCGTTAACGTTGCGTTATGCTAATGAGCCTGAGGCTTTAGTCACAAACCCGGATCCGGGATGGGGAGTTTCAAGAAGTTAACCCACTGTTCCTAGGCCGTCATTGAAAATAAGAAATTGTTCTTAACTGACTTGCCTAGTTAAATAAAGGTATTGTGCCCTCATCACCTCACTAAGCTAATGTAACAGTATAACTTTACACCGTCCCCTCGCCCATACCCGGGTGCGAACCAGGGACCCACTGCACACATCAACAACAGTCAATGAAGCATTGTTACCCATCGCGCCACAAAAGCCATGGCCCTTGCAGAGCAAAGGGAACCACTACTTCAAGGTCTCAGAGCAAGTGACGTCACCGATTGAAACACTATTTAGCGCGCACCACCCCTAACAAGCTAGCCGTTTCACATCCGTTACACTAATGACACTAAATACTTCCCTCTGCAACTGGATCCTGGACTTCCTGACGGGCCGCCGCCAGGTGTTAAGGGTAGGTAAGAACACATCTGCCACGCTGATCCTCAACACTGGAGCCCCTCAGCGGTGTGTACTCAGTCCCCTCCTGTACTCCCTGTTCACTCATGACTGCACAGCCAGGCACAACTCCAACACCATCATTAACAGTGTCACAATCACCGACAACAGTGAGACAGCCTATAGGGAGGAGGTCAGACACCTGGCCGTGTGGTGCAAGGACAACAACCTCTCCCTCAACGTGATCAAGACAAAGGATATGATGTGGACTACAGGAAAAGGAGGACCGAGCACGCCCCCATTCTCATCAACAGGGCTGTAATCGAGCAGGTTGAGAGCTTCAAGTTCCTTGGCATCCACATCACCAACAAACTATCATGGTCCAAGCACACCAATATAGTCTTGAAGAGGGCACGACAAAACCTATTCCTTATTGTCTTAAAGACCAGATAATCTTATTTCTCATGATCAGCGAGTCCTTAAGGTGCATTTTGGCAATCTCCAAGCAGGCAAATGAGGCAAGAGGCAAAATGTTGGAGTCTTACAATGTTAATTAATCCAAAGGGGTAGGCAATGGAATGGTTGTAGACAGGCAAAAAGGTCAAAACCAGATCAGAGTCCAGGAGGTACAGAGTGGCAGAAAGGCTTGTGGTCAAGGCAGGCAGAATGGTCAGACAGGCAGAATATTCAGACAGGCAGGTATAAAGTCCAGAAACAGGCAAGGGTTTTAAACCAGGAGGACTAGAAAAGGAGAATGCAAAAAAGCAGGATAACAGGGAAACCGCTGGTTGACTTGGAAACATACATTACAAACTGGCACAGAGAGACAGGAAACACAGGGATAAATACACTGGGGAAAACAAGCAACACCTGGAAGGGGTGGAGACAATAACCAGGACAGGTGAAACTGATCAGGGTGTGACAAGTGTCTTCCATCTGGCCACACTACCATGAAGAACTGACTGGTGGAGTGCTGCAGAGATGGACCATGCCCCAGGACTACCTGACATGATGACGCCTTGCTCTCCCCAGTCCACCTGGCCGTGCTGCTGCTCCAGTTTCAACTGTTCTGCCTTATTATTATTCGACCATGCTGGTCATTTATGAACATTTGAACATCTTGGCCATGTTCTGTTATAATCTCCATCCGGCACAGCCAGAAGAGGACTGGCCACCCCACATAGCCTGGTTCCTCTCTAGGTTTCCTCCTAGGTTTTGGCCTTTCTAGGGAGTTTTTCCTAGCCACCGTGCTTCTACACCTGCATTGCTTGCTGTTTGGGGTTTTAGGCTGGGTTTCTGTACAGCACTTTGAGATATCAGCTGATGTACGAAGGGCTATATAAATACATTTGATTTGATTTGATGGTTGTCCCATCTCCACAGTGGAACTCTGGAGCTTTGTCAGCGTGACCATCCGATTCTTGGTCACCTCCCCAACTAAGGCCCTTCTCCCCCTATTGATCAGTTTGGCTGTGTGGCCAGCTCTAGGAATAGTCTTGGTTGTTCCAATCGTCTTCCATTTAAGAATAATGGAGGCCACTGTGTTGTTGGGGATCTTCATTGCTTCAGAAATGTGTTGGTATCCTTCCCAGACCTGTTCCTCGACACAATCCTGTCTCAGTGCTCTACAGACAATTCCTTCTAAACTCATGGCTTGGTTTTTGCTCTGACATGCACTGTCAACTGTGGGACCTTATATAGACAGGGGTGTGCCTTTCCAAATAATTTCCAATCAATTGAATTAATCACAGGTGGACTCCAATTAAGTTGTAGAAACATCTCAATGATATTAATTGGAAACAGGATGCACCTAAGCTCAATTTCGAATCTCACAGCAAAGGGTCTAAATACTTACGGTATGTAGTAAATAAGGAATTTATATTTTTACATTTCTACATTTGCAAACATTTCTAAAAACGTGTTTTCGCTTTCTTATTATTGGGTATTGTGTTTAGATTGATAGGGGATTTAAAAAAAAAATTGAATAAGGCTGTAACCTTACAAAATGTGGAAAAAGTTAAATTGTCTGAATACATTCCGAATTCATTGACTATAGTTCAGCATTCAACGCTATTGTTCCCACCAAGCTTGACACTAAGCTTAATGCCCTGCTTCTGGACACCACCCTCTACAACTGGATCCTGGACTTACTGACGGGCAAGCTCAAGCTGTGAGGATTGGCAACAACATCTCTTCCACACTGACTCTTTTGTACACTGTTCTAGGCCCTCTCCTATTCTCGCTATACACCAAGTCACTTGGCTCTGTCATAACCTCACATGGTCTCTCCTATCATTGCTATGCAGACGACACACAATTAATCTTCTCCTTTCCCCCTTCTGATGACCAGGTGGCGAATCGCATCTCTGCATGTCTGGCAGACATATCAGTGTGGATGACGGATCACCACCTCAAGCTGAACCTCGGCAAGACGGAGCTGCTCTTCCTCCCGGGGAAGGACTGCCCGTTCCATGATCTCGCCATCACGGTTGACAACTCCATTGTGTCCTCCTCCCAGAGCGCTAAGAACCTTGGCGTGATCCTGGACAACACCCTGTCGTTCTCAACTAACATCAAGGCGGTGGCCCGTTCCTGTAGGTTCATGCTCTACAACATCCGCAGAGTACGACCCTGCCTCACACAGGAAGCGGCGCAGGTCCTAATCCAGGCACTTGTCATCTCCCGTCTGGATTACTGCAACTCGCTGTTGGCTGGGCTCCCTGCCTGTGCCATTAAACCCCTACAACTCATCCAGAACGCCGCAGCCGGTCTGGTGTTCAACCTTCCCAAGTTCTCTCACGTCACCCCGCTCCTCCGCTCTCTCCACTGGCTTCCAGTTGAAGCTCGCATCCGCTACAAGACCATGGTGCTTGCCTACGGAGCTGTGAGGGGAACGGCACCGCAGTACCCCCAGGCTCTGATCAGGCCCTACACCCAAACAAGGGCACTGCGTTCATCCACCTCTGGCCTGCTCGCCTCCCTACCACTGAGGAAGTACAGTTCCCGCTCAGCCCAGTCAAAACTGTTCGCTGCTCTGGCCCCCCAATGGTGGAACAAACTCCCTCACGACGCCAGGACAGCGGAGTCAATCACCACCTTCCGGAGACACCTGAAACCCCACCTCTTCAAGGAATACCTAGGATAGGATAAAGCAATCCTTCTCACCCCCCCTTAAATGATTTAGATGCACTATTGTAAAGTGGCTGTTCCACTGATGTCAGAAGGTGAATTCACCAATTTGTAAGTCGCTCTGGATAAGAGCGTCTGCTAAATGACTTAAATGTAAATGTAAATGTTGTAACTACCCATCCCGGATCCGGGAGCGTTGTCATCAACTGACACTAATTAGCATAACACAACGGAAATAAATATTACTAGAAAATATTCTATGCATGAAATCACAAGTGAATTATATTGAAACACAGCTTAGCCTTTTGTTAATCACCCTGTCATCTCAGATTTTGGAAATATGCTTTACAGCCATAGCAAGACAAGCATTTGTGTAAGTTTATCGATAGCCTAGCATAGCATTATGCTTAGCTAGCAGCAGGCAACCTGGTCATGAAAATTAGAAAAGCAATCAAATTAAATAGTTTACCTTTGATGAGCTTCGGATTTCTTTCATTCACAAGACTCCCAGTTAGATAGCGAATGTTCCTTTTTTCCAAAAATATTATTTTTTTAGCCGAAATAACTACGTTAGTTCTTCACCTTTGATTGAGAATTCGACCGGAAATTGCGGTCACGACAACGCCGAAAAAATATTCCAAATTAGCTCCATAATATCGACAGCAACATGGCAAACGTTGTTTATAATCCATCCTCAAGGTGTTTTTCAAATTAGTTGGCTTCTTAGTAGTTTTGTCTCTTACGCACAAAACACTGAGAGACTCAGCTGACCACTGATGTTGACGTTCAGGCTCATTTTTCAAAATAAAAGCCTGAAGCTATGTATTGTGACACTAGACACATTAAGGAAGCCATAGAAAAAGGAATCTGGTTGATATCTCATTCACTGCTCAATAGGGACGCATAGGAACACAGAGCTTTCTAAATAAGAGTCCCTTCCTGATTGGATTTTTCACAGGCCTTCGCTTGCAGTATCAGTTCTATTATACTCACAGACAATATTTTTACAGATTTGGAAACTTTAGAGTGTTTTCTATCCTAAGCTTTCAATTTTATGCATATTCTAGCATCTTGTCCTGACAAAATAGCCCGTTTACTTTGGGAACGTTATTTTTCCAAAAATGAAAATAGTGCCCCCTAGATTCAACAGGTTAACACAGGGGTCCATCATGGGTGTGTCCTTGGTCCTCTGCTGTACTCCTTGTTCACCCATGACTGCATGGCTTTGCACAACACCATCTCCATCATCAAGTTAGCTGACGATACTTGTGAACCTGATAACCAACAACGACGAGGCAGCCTATAGGGAGGAGGTAAGTGAACTGGCATTGTGGTGTCATGACAACAGCCTCTCACTCAAAGTCAGCAAAACAAATGAGTTGATTGTTGACTACAAGGCCCCCCAGTGGGTGGTGAAGACAGCCCAGTACATCACTGGGATCGTGCTTCTACCCGTCCAGGACATCTAGTCAAACAGTGCCTGAGGAAGGCACGCAGCATCATCAAGAACCCAAAACACCCCAGCCACGAGCTGTTCTCTGCTTTACCGTCGGGCTGACGTTATTGGGCCATGAGGTCTGATAGAAACTGTCTCTGAGCCAGTTGGTATCTACAAGCCCTCAGACTTCTGAAAACTTGAACTGGACTGACCAGCTGCTCTGATTCTCCATGCCTTAGCACACATCACAACTGCTGCTACCAGGCACTTATTATACTGCTCAATTTATACACTTGCCCCACCACCCAACTTCCCCAATACACGTGTGAATATTGTAGTATATTTTGTGCTTTCCTTTATTATGCTAGAATGTATATTCTATTCTACAGCCATTTACTTTATGTAAGTATTCTTATTTTTTGCTCTTTATTATTGCTGTTGCATTGTCAAGAAGGAACCCGCAAGTACACATTTTGTTGGACGATGTATACCATGCATATCCCGTACATATGACCAATCAAACTTGAAACTTGAAACCAAGCATGCCTTAGTCTCACTTCCCTGCATGTGTGGACACACTGGCTCACTCCTCAGTGTGTTTGGCTGGGAGCGTTCTCACTCAAATGAAGCTCTTTTCTAAACAGTTAACTGTGAAGGTCGTGTAAAGTGTTTAATCCTATTGGCTCAGTCAGTGTTTCTGCTCTATTCACTGGCATTCTGTTAGCCTTTTCTTTTCCTAGCCGAGGTGAGGTGTGATCTCCATGTCGTGTCCTTGGACAGTGTACTCACACATCTCACCCAGAGTGAGGAAAAGATTAGGGGCCTGGGGAGTGAAGAGTGTGGCCCAGAGGCATTTTATCTAATACAGTTCTAACACCTACTGTACTTATTCCAGGAACCATGCAACACCCTCAACCCCCCATCCAACCCCCCACCCCTATAGCCGTGTGTGTGTGTGTGTGTGTGTGTGTGTGTGTGTGTGTGTGTGTGTGTGTGTGTGTGTGTGTGTGTGTGTGTGTGTGTGTGTGTGTGTGTGTGTGTGTGTGTGTGTGTGTGTGTGTGTGTGAGTGTGTGTGTTCCCCCTCGATAAGAAACACACATGGGGGTTTTACCCCAGAGTTCTGCACAAAAGTCCAAAATAACCCTGTGGCAGTGTAATCAGGCTGCAGCCTGGGAGGAAACCCTGTCTTTCTTTTCACCGCACAGGGGATAGATAGTGATATACGAGCGAAACACAGTAAAGCTCTGATTAACCCCTAACGCCCAGGGCATCGTCAGATCGCCTGCCAGAGGCCATCTCTCTCTCTGCCTTCCTGCAGGGTCTCTCTCTGCCAAACATCCAGCCAGTAATCGCTGCCTGGGATGCATGAACTGAATCCAAAAAGAGACATTATGGATTACAGCTACAAGCAAACAAACACACACACTATCGCTTACCCACAAATAGAGATTCACTCCAAAACACACGAACACATACCAACACACAGCACATTCCAGTCGTCATGCAGCTGTAGCACATCCAGAGGCTGACAAAGATGGCCTTTGACTGGAGCTGGCAGGGGAGAGGGGATGATGTTACCAGCCACAGCCTGGCTTGGTAAGATTATTCCTTTCTTTCTATCTCTCTCTCTGACTAGATACCTAAGCAAACAATGCTGCTGACCCTGAATCTGTAACAATAGCAGAACGCTACTCACGCTGAAACTGTAGCAATAGCAGAATGAGCTGACCCTGAAACTGTAACAATAGCAGAATGAGCTGACTCTGAAACTGTAGCAAGAGCAGAATGAGCTGACCCTGAAACTGTAGCAAGAGCAGAATGAGCTGACCCTGAAACTGTAGCAATAGCAGAATGCTGCTGACCCCTAAACTGTAGCAATATCAGAATGCTACTCACCCTGAAACTGTAGCAACAGCAGAATGCTACTCACCCTGAAACTGTAGCAATAGCAGAACGAGCTGACCCTGAAACTGTAACAATAGCAGAATGAGCTGACCCTGAAACTGTAGCAATAGCAGAATGCTACTCACCCTGAAACTGTAGAAACAGCAGAACGAGCTGACCCTGAAACTGTAGCAATATCAGAATGCTGCTGACCCTGAAACTGTAGCAATAGCAGAATGCTACTCACCCTGAAACTGTAGCAATAGCAGAACTGTCTGACCCTGAAACTGTAGCAATAGCAGAATGAGCTAACCCTGAAACTGTACCAATAGCAGAATGAGCTGACCCTGAAACTGTAGCAATAGCAGAATGAGCTGACCCTGAAACTGTAGCAATAGCAGAATGAGCTAACCCTGAAACTGTAGCAATAGCAGAATGAGCTGACCCTGAAACTGTAGCAATAGCAGAATGAGCTAACCCTGAAACTGTAGCAATAGCAGAATGAGCTGACCCTGAAACTGTAGCAATAGCAGAATGAGCTGACCCTGAAACTGTAGCAATAGCAGAATGCTACTCACCCTGAAACTGTAGCAATAGCAGAATGCTGCTGACCCTGAAACTGTAACAATAGCAGAATGCTGATGACCCTGAAACTGTAGCAGTAGCAGAATGCTACTCACCCTGAAACTGTAGCAACAGCAGAACGAGCTGACCCTGAAACTGTAGCAATATCAGAATGCTGCTGACCCTGAAACTGTAGCAATAGCAGAATGCTACTCACCCTGAAACTGTAGCAATAGCAGAACAATCTGACCCTGAAACTGTAGCAATAGCAGAATGAGCTGACCCTGAAACTGTAGCAATAGCAGAATGAGCTGACCCTGAAACTGTAGCAATAGCAGAATGAGCTGACCCTGAAACTGTAGCAATAGCAGAATGAGCTGACCCTGAAACTGTAACAATAGCAGAATGAGCTGACCCTGAAACTGTAGCAATAGCAGAATGAGCTGACCCTGAAACTGTAGCAATAGCAGAATGAGCTGACCCTGAAACTGTAACAATAGCAGAATGAGCTGACCCTGAAACTGTAGCAATAGCAGAATGAGCTGACCCTGAAACTGTAACAATAGCAGAATGAGCTGACCCTGAAACTGTAGCAATAGCAAAATGAGCTGACCCTGAAACTGTAGCAATAGCAGAATGAGCTGACCCTGAAACTGTAACAATAGCAGAATGAGCTGACCCTGAAACTGCAGCAATAGCAGAATGAGCTGACCCTGAAACTGTAACAATAGCAGAATGAGCTGACCCTGAAACTGTAGCAATAGCAGAATGAGCTGACCCTGAAACTGTAGCAATAGCAGAATGAGCTGACCCTGAAACTGTAGCAATAGCAGAATGAGCTGACCCTGAAACTGTAGCAATAGCAGAATGAGCTGACCCTGAAACTGTAGCAATAGCAGAATGAGCTGACCCTGAAACTGTAGCAATAGCAGAATGAGCTGACCCTGAAACTGTAGCAATAGCAGAATGAGCTGACCCTGAAACTGTAGCAATAGCAGAATGAGCTGACCCTGAAACTGTAGCAATAGCAGAATGAGCTAACCCTGTGGAAGTCAGTGAGCCCAAACACTTAAGGCCTCATAAAGAACAGACACATATGCATGAACGCGCGCACATACTGAGTCAGATATTAGGACATATGACTTTTCAGTTCGGATCATGAACTATTTGGAGTTTGTGCTATTCTTTATTTTTGGCAATATCAAAAAGACTCCAAAAGTCTGTTGAATAAGAAAGCTATGCAGAGTAATCTTATTTCATCCTCTGACACAACCCGTAGTAACACAATTGGCTACAGTCACTCATTGGAACATATGAAGAAAGGGAGTTTCAGGCTTGTTTAAGTGTGTAGATATATGGTTTTGAGAGTTTCATGGTGTAGTTTGTCAATGTCTGAAAAGCAATATAAGTTCCTGAATATCCAGTAAGTGAGGGGTGAGATGGAGATGGGGGAGTTAAGGAAAGGGAGAAAAATGGGTCACAGCTGCTCCCTATCTCCAATTCCCCTCCATCCCCCAACGAATAGCTCTGTAGATCCTCAAACCTCTTGCTTCACGTGTTTATTTTTTGGGACATAAAAAAAACAAAAAACATCCCACATACCACAGACTGACTGAGTGACCTCAGCATCACTCGAGAGACTGGGAGGAGAGAGGGGAGGATGGGGGGATGGGGGGGGGATGGGGGGGGTTGGGGGAGGACAGAGGGAGCGATATATTACTTATCTCACTGTGGCTTTGTGTGCGCTTGTAGCACACTTCTATAGACCTTCAACCCCGCATAAACCCATCTGATGACCCCCCCACCCCCACCCCTGGGAACATGGCACAGCAGATGGAACTCTTTCCCACACCTTATGGCCGCTATGAGTGTGTGAGTTGGTGCATGTTTGTATGCACATGCTTGTGTATACATACTTTTGGTCATGTGGTGTATGTGGACACCTGCTCCTCGAACGTCTCATTCTAAAATCATCGGCATTAACATAGAGTTGGTCCCCCCTTTGCTTCTATAACAGCCTCCACTCTTCTGGGAAGGTTTTCTACTAGATGTTGGAAAATTGCTGCAGGGACTTGCTTCCATTCAGCCACAAGAACATTGGTTGGGCACTGATGTTGGGCTATTAGGCCTGGCTCGCTGTCAATGTTCCAATTCATCCCGAAGGTGTTCGATGGGGTTGAGGTCAGGGCTCTGTGCCAGTCAAGTTCTTCCACACCAATCCCAACAAACCATTTCTGTATGGACCTCACTTTGTGCACGGGTGCAGTGTCATGCTTAAACATGGAATGGCCTTCTCCAAACTGTTGCCACAAAGTTTGAAGCACAGAATCATCTACAATGTCACTGTATACTGTAGCATTAAGATTTCCCTTCACTGGAAGTAAGGGGCTTAGCCTGAACCATGAAAAACAGCCCCAGACCATTATTCATCATCCACCAAACGTTACAGTTGGCACTATGCATTTAGTGCAGGTTGCGTTCTCCTGCCATCTGCCAAACCCAGGTTATCCCATTAGACTGCCAGATGGTGAAGCATGATTAGTCACTCCAGATAATGCATTGCCACTGCTCCAGAGTATAATGGCGGCGAGTTTAACACCACCCCATCAGACGCTTGCCATTGCACATGGTGATCTTAGGCTTGTGTGTGGCTGCTTGCAGCTGATGTTGCTTCCAGAGGCAGTTTGGAATTCGGTAGTAAGTGTTGCAACTGAGGACAGATGATTTTTACACGCTTCATCTCTCGGTGGTACTGTTCTTTGAGCTTGTGTGGCCTACCACTCCGTGGATGAGCCATCGTAGACGTTTCCATTTCCTAGCCATCTCCTAGACGTTTCCATTTCACAATAACAGCACTTGCATTTGATCCACTAATTTGAAGGGGTGTCCACATACTTTTGTATATATAGCGTACATACAGTATACGTGATCAAATAATCACAGTAATTAAATATTGAATACATTACAGTAAGAAGTAAGAGTGAAAGGCAGGGAGAGACTGATTAAGATGAAGGAGCATGAATGGTAATGAGACAGTAAGGTGATAGCTCAGTCCAAGCCCACTCCCTAGGAGGTCCAGACCCACCACATGATAGACATAACAGGGTGACAGAGGTTCCTTCTGCCCACTCTAGGGTTCCTTGGACACAGGCTCGAGTCAGGGCAACATATGGGTCCTCTCTCTCTCTCTGACTCTTTGTATGTGTATGTGTCCATCTTTCAATCTTTCCATTTTGATTTCTCTCTCCTTCTCTTTCTCTGAAATTGTCTCTTTCCATCCCTCCTCTCCTCTTCTCTCCTCCCCTCCCCTACCCTCTTATCTCCTTTCCTTCCATCCCTGTTCTACATCCCTGGGTGGTAGTTTTAGGGTTAGCCCTGCCCTGGTCCACTGATAGATCAGGTTTCTCCAGAACTCTACACAAGAGCTGGGAGTCCTGACTATCACTAGGAAATAAAAACCTTGGCCAACCTTCCCTGCTCTCCTTCACTGTCTCTCCCTCTATCTCTCGCTTTGTTTTTTCCTCTCTATCTCACTGTCTCTTCCTCTCACTGTTTGAGTCTGTTTCTCTCTCTCATTTACCTCTCTCTATTTATGTATTTCCCTCTATCTTTATCTACCTCCCGGTTTCCCTATGCATCACTTTCCCATCGTCCCCTTTTATCTCTCTCTCCATCTGTATCTCTGTATTCTCTTACTCTGTTAGTGTTTTCACTCTCTTTTCAGATGTATCTACACTGAGACCAGCCCATGTCTTATCATGAATCAGTCCAAATTAATCTACAATATCTCTAAGAAACTCTGCTGTATTCTGAGCACACACACACAGAAGCAAAAACGTGCGCACCTGCAATGTCTACCTCAGGGTTTGTGCTTCGATGTGCTAGATTCAGAGTCAATAGGGGGCACACACACACACACACACACACACACACATACACAAACACACACACACACACACACACACACACACAAACACACACACATTCCAGTATGAAATCTATAACCTGGCGCCTATTTGTGTTGTGCAGAGGGGAAAAACAAGAAATTGGTACCGTCTCATTCCTCTTTGCCAAGTTTCTACATCTAATTGAGCTAGTGCTTTCCCCCATACTACCTCATTAGAGAGAGAGGGGGAGAGTGAGAGAGATTGGAGAGGGGTGGGAGAGGGAGAGAGTGAGAGAGATGGAGAGGGGAGGGGGAGAGGGAGAGAGAGAGATGGAGAGGGGAGGGGGAGAGGGAGAGAGTGAGAGAGATGGAGAGGGGAGGGGGAGAGGGAGAGAGTGAGAGAGGGGAGGGGGAGAGGGAGAGAGTGAGAGAGATGGAGAGGGAGAGGGAGAGGGAGAGGGAGAGGGAGAGGGAGAGGGGGTGAGAGGGAGAGGGTGAGAGAGATGGAGAGGGGAGGGGGAGAGTGAGAGAGATGGAGGGGGGAGAGGGAGAGTGAGAGAGATGGAGAGGGAGAGGGAGAGGGAGAGGGATGGAGAGGGGAGGGGAGAGGGAGAGAGATGGAGAGGGGAGGGGGAGAGGGAGAGAGTGAGAGAGATGGAGAGGGGGAGAGGGAGAGGGAGAGGGAGAGGGAGAGGGAGAGGGAGAGAGGAGGGGGGAGAGGGAGAGGGAGAGAGTGAGAGAGATGGAGAGTGGAGGGGGAGAGGGAGAGAGTGAGAGAGATGGAGAGGGGAGGGGAGGGGGAGAGGGAGAGGGAGAGAGTGAGAGAGATGGAGAGTGGAGGGGGAGAGGGAGAGAGTGAGAGAGATGGAGAGGGGAGGGGGAGAGGGAGAGGGAGAGGGTGAGAGAGATGGAGAGTGGAGGGGGAGAGAGAGAGGGAGAGAGAGAAAGAGGGGAGGGGAAGAGGGAGAGGGAGAAAGAGAGAGAGATGGAGAGGGGAGGGGGAGAGGGAGAGAGAAGGAGAGAGAGAGAGAAAGAGGGGGCAAACGGAAGAGACAGAGAGCAGGGATGGGCAACCAAAAGATTATGAACTCCGTCGGGGATCTCAACTTACTGTTGAGTGTTAGACTAGTAGAATACTAAAGGTGCAATTTAGACATTTGGATGTGCATCAGCAGTTTTTCTCTTGTTATGTCAGTCACTGACAGTAACTCAATTAGCCATGTCACCTAACATTTTTTTGATTTGTAAGTTAGTCTAGCCAGCTATATAAACTTGTAGTAATCAAGGCCGAATACCAACCAGGACGCAAACCATGTGCCCAGGAGCCCTGACCTCCAGGGGGCACCCATTGATTTTGTTAGTCACTCTCACTCAGATATCATTATAAGTCTTAGCAAAATGTATAGAATTGCAGGAAATTTTCTGTAAAACTACAAGAAATCCTCTTCAGCCGAAGGTAAAATGGGTAGAATTGCAGGACATTTGTTTTAAAATTGTTAAACTTCTCTCCGCTCTATGGTAAAATGGGTAGAATTGTAGAACATTTGTTATAAAATTGTTAAACTTCTCTCCGCTCTATGGTAAAATGTATAGAATTGCAGGACATTTGTTATAAAATTGTTAAACTTCTCTCCGCTCTATGGTAAAATGGGTAGAATTGTAGGACATTTGTTATAAAATTGTTAAACTTCTCTCTGCTCTATGGTAAAATGGGTAGAATTGCATAAAGCTTGCTTCGAAACTGCAACATTTTCTCTACTGCGCATTGCAAAATGTGTAGAATCATCAAGATAAGGACCACGAAAAAAATTTTTTCCTGCGAGGTGGTGGGGCTCCCAAACCAAATCTCAACTAGGGCCCCAAAAGGCTATGGCCAGCTCTGTTAAGGGAAAGCCAGAGGAAAAGATGGAGGGGACGAGTGGGAAAGGAAAGAGAGGCATGTGGATTCCCCTTCAGGTGGTAAACCTGGCATGACGGAATGGAGCTGTGAAGCCCTGTGGCAGGCATCTGCAAGAATTCCCCTCCCCGACTTGATCCGGCTGCCATTCCTGTCAAAGAGCCCCAGGCCCTGACGTCAACACACAACCAACATCCCTGTTTTTACCCTCCCAAACGTTCCACTTTCTGGGAGCACAGTTATCAGATCTTTAAGTCCTCCACCTCCACACAAGCAGAGCCCCTCCCTTTAAAACCAGGTGTGAGCTTCAAACCGCTTCACCTGGCTGTCACAGGCACTGCCAGAAGCCTCACTGCAAGAAGCCTCGCGCAAGCAGGAGCTGGCATAAACAAGGCGTTTGAAGTGCACTTTCTGATGGGCTCATCTGAGTTCACAGAGGCAGCAGGCAGTGCACGTCAGATAGAAGTGTATGTGCGACGGTGTGTTGATGTGTGTCTTAAAAAATTATACCACGTTAGGAATCAAACCCATTCTGGGTGTTTGGCTGAGATAGAAGTGAAACAGACTGAAACAGGTCAAATCATATGTTATTTGTCACATGCTTCGTAAACAACGGGTGTAGACTAAACGTGAAATGCTTACTTACGGGTCCTTTCTCCAACAATGCAGAGAAAAAAAAGTGAATGACAATAATGAGTAAAGATTACATGGCTATACACAGGCTACATACCCATTTTGCCATGGGGTGGAGAGAATTTCTTGCCGTTTTATGCATTTTGCTTAGACTAATACAATGTTAGTGATGTGAGAGTGACTAATGAGGTACATACATATAGGTAGGGGTAAAGTGAAAATTGTACAACTGAAATGTGTCTTCTGCATTTAACCCAACCCCTCTGAATCAGTGTCATGACTTCCTCCGAAGTCGGTTCCTCTCCTTGTTCAGGCGGCGTTTGGCGGTCGACGTCACCGGTCTTCCAGCCATCGCCAATCCACCTTTCATTTTCCATTTGTTTTGTCTTGTTTCCCCACACACCTGGTTTACATTTCCATCATTACTTGTGGTGTATTTAACCCTCTGTTTCCCCCCCATGTCTGTGTGTGAAATTGTCTTTTATGTTTATTGTGTGACGCGTCAGGCTGTTTTTTCCCGGGTATTGTTTTGAACCCGTGGTATTGTATTGTTGTACATTATTTTGTGTGACTAGGGCGCTATTCACTTTTGCCTTTGGCTGGAGTGTTGTGATGCTGTTGCGTTCAACTGTTTTGCTTCTGTCAATTAAAGTGTGACTGTTCACTCATCTCTGCTCTCCTGCACCTGACTCCAGTTGACCAGTTGTGCACACAGTCTGACACAGAGAGTTGCGGGGAGCTGCCTTAATCAACATCCACAGCACCCAGGGAACACTGGGTTAACTGCCTTGCTCAGGGGCAGAATGACAGATTTTTATCTTGACAGGTCAGGGATTCGATCCAGCAACCTTTCGGTTGTGTGTGTGTGTGTGTGTGTGTGTGTGTGTGTGTGTGTGTGTGTGTGTGTGTGTGTGTGTGTGTGTGTGTGTGTGTGTGTGTGTGTGTGTGTGTGTGTGTGTGTGTGTGTGTGTGTGTGTGTGTGTGTGTGTGTGTGTGCGTGTGTAATCCTGTGACCTTAGTCATACACAGGCCCACAGAAACACACCTCTATGAAGAAACAACTTCCTCTGCGCTAAACAACACTACTGCCCCCTCTCTCTCTCTCTCTCTCTCTCTCTCTCTCTCTCTCTCTCTCTCTCTCTCTCTCTCTCTCTTCTTAAGAAAAGTTGCTTCCCCTGCTATTCCATTCCTCTTTCTTTCTTTCTCTCTTTCTCTCTCCGTCTCTCTCTCTCTCCATCACCTTCTCTTCAAATCTCATCTCTTTCCATCTATCGCTCTCTCCTGCTGTCTTTCCACCAGCCCGTCAGGCGGTGAGCCTTTGAAACGAACAGTAAAGCAGATCTGAAGGCCCTTAAATTGATACTTAACTCTCAGAATTCTTAAAAGGCTTGTGCCGATGAATGTTTTATCTGCACCACCCGCGGCTGGAGCTCTCCCAGCACAGGACGCACAAACAATGGTTTATTTCCCTTTTTCCTTCCGTCTTCACTCTCTCTCTGTGTCTATCTCTGTGTGTAATGACAAAGTCTTTGCTGTGGCATGTCTCCATGTGGCTCCTGGTCTAATTGGTTGGTAGCATCTGTGCTAACACTGCAGAGACACTGCAGAGAGGGGGACTGGGAGGGTGGGGGGAGTGTAATGGAGCGTCGCCTGAAAAACAACCTCCAACCAACGACAGCTTAGAGGAAACATAAATACAAACAGCCGGGTAAATAGAGAGCTAGCGTGTCTCAGAGAGAGGGCATAGGAGCCCACGGAGACATTCTGTGTATGTGTGTGTTAGTGTACGTGTGTGTTTGTCCGCCTGGGTGCGCACGCGTGTGTAAATGTGTGTGCGTGTGTGTGTGTGTGTGTGTGTGTGTGTGTGTGTGTGTGTGTGTGTGTGTGTGTGTGTGTGTGTGTGTGTGTGTGTGTGTGTGTGTGTGTGTGTGTGTGTGTGTGTGTGTGTGTGTGTGTGTGTGTGTGTCTCAAAGAGAGGACAGGGGAGCCCGTGGAGAGGCATTGGCAGGGCTCTATTTGAGCTGAGCATTAAAGACATTAGAGAGCGTCTGTCTCTGCCATGCTCTGAGAAGTTCACTCCTGTCCTGCCTCATTACCCGGCTCATGTCACACTGCATCTCTACGCCACACCAACACAACACATGCAATGGGAGAGCACCATAATCGCTCAGCGTATGTTATCTACTACAGTGACAATGCAACGTGGTGGGTGTGTGTTTGCTTACTACGGATCTTCAGAGAGAGGAGCAGGAATGTGGATTTAATTGTTGCACTGCTTGTTGTGGTCTCGTGCCATGACACAGGTCGAAGGTTTTTATTGACACACTTTATGGCCCTAGTATAGAAACTCAAGGATGGAACCGTACGAACGGCTGCTTTAAACAGCATTTTGTTATTCAGTCTCTTGTTTTTTCTTTTTGCATCTACTACCCTATAAATATATCTGTTGAAGGTTTCAGAGAGGCCCCTGGTACATTTGTGACTCGTTTCAGAAAACTAGGCATGTGTCTTAAACAAAAGGCTCCGCTATGCAAGTAACCATTTCAATAGAATGTCACGGCGACGACTGTTAATAGACGTAGCTGGTACATTCGCTCTGGCTATCTACTCCAATTTCAGAGCACTCCCATCTGAGTGTGCCCGAGCGCAGATTAACTGACAAATTTATGAACACTCAACACCCGTTGAATATGGCCGCTGTCAAAAAACGTTGGCAAAAAGCGTCAATTGTTGACAGCAGCACAGTTGCAGTCACCAACACTCTGGATTTTAAAAAACAGGCTAACCAGCTCTGCTAGGGCAAGTAAAATGGTCAGTGAGCTGTTCTCTCATTTGTGTCTGGAAGTAGCTAGCAAGCTAGCCAACGTTAGCCAGTTAGCTTGGGTGCTTCACTGTTGTTGTTAGGACAGAACGCTCGGATCACCCCTTAAAGAGATGGGTGGGGCTAAATCTTAAGAGGGTGTGAACGATGCTGAATGGGTGTAGACAAAGAAGAGCTCTCCAGTAGGTACCAAAACATTACTTTTCTCAAAAGTGAGGTTTGCATGTTATCAACTTTCAAAGTAGAATGACTTTCCAATTGTTCATCATATGTAGTGTATAATATACCATTCTGTAGCCCTGTGTCTCTGCTTTTATCCAATGTAAAAAAATAAAAAATAAACACAGTTTCAAATTTTGCTACATAAGACCGATTCAAGGCGGTCGGTCACATTTGGTTATATGTGAAGGATCAAGCGTGAGAGATACGGAGTTTGAATCCTTTGAATCTGAGTTTTAGAAGAGTAAGGGAGCAGAGAGAGAACGGAGGAAGAACGAGTAAGAAAAATATAAACAGGAAAAGAGAGAGAGATAAAGAAAGAAAGAGAGAGGAAGAAAAAAGACCTGAAGAAAGAAAAGAGGGAGGGAAAGTGAATGCAAAAGAAAAGTGGGAGAGAGAGAGAGTGAAAGTGGGAGAGAGAGAGGGAGAGAGAGTGAAAGTGGGAGAGAGAGGGAGAGAGAGAGAGTGAAAGTGGGAGAGAGAGAGAGAGAGAGAGAGAGATGTAGAGGGAGAGATACAGAGAGAGGTAAAGAGAGAGTGTGATGGTACCCCTGGGAGGCAGAGTAGGAAGTTGTAGTCTGGGTATTCAAGGCTGGTTCTGGAAGGATCCCGTCGGGCTGCATATGGCACAGCAGGTAACCCTGCTAATAACCTGCTGTCTGTCTGTCTGCTCTACACCTCTACCACTCACTTACTGTAACAACATCCATCTCTCTTTCTTTACCTCTACCTTACTCACCAAATATCACCAGACAAGATGCTCTAGGTCTTTCAATCAGGAAGGAAACATTTCTCTGTTTGTCTACTCTTTACCACATTGTTTTGCATCTTGTCTTTAGAGATATGAATACCTCAATGAAAAATGGCCCCTTTAAGAATTTGTAGCTATCACCATACACTGAGTGCACAAAACATTAAGAACACGTGCTATTTCCATGACATAGACTGATCAGGTGAATCTAGGTGAAAGCTATTATCTCTTATTGATGTCACTTGTTAAATCCACTTCAATCAATGTAGATGAAGGGGAGGAGACAGGTAAAAGAAGGATTTGTAAGCTTTGAGACAGCTGAGATATGGATTGTGTATGTGTGCCATTCAGGGGGTGAATGAGCACGGGAAAAGATTTAAGTGCCTTTGAACGATGTATGGTGGTAGGTGCCAGGCACCAGGCACACCGGTGTGTCAAGATCTGCAACACTGCTGGGATGTTCATGCTCAACAGTTTCCCATGTGTATCAAGAATGGTTCACCACCAAAAGGACCTTGATCAGCACTCATTGACGATGCTTTGAGTAGAATGCTCAGTCGGGCATCAAAGCTAATGTTCAAAACAAAATTGTGCCGAAACATGCAACCCATGACTATACTGTAGCTCAGTGATTTCTCCTTGGCTAAACTAGGCTCATAAATTAGCATTTTTATTCATATTTACAGATCACATACAAATGTTCAAATAAGGCACCAGAAAGTTCACATGTTCAATATGTTGTTTTTTGTTGTTCATACGTTCCCCCTGTGAAGTAGGAACTAGTGTCAAATTTCTAGGATCCTGTAATCAGTCACATATTCGATTCTATTGAATTAAACATAGACTTCAGGGTACATTACATAATGAAACAGTTGTTTGACTTTGGCCTTGGTCAAATGACGGACGCCATACAACAAGTGCCAGCAAGTTTCACAGCTTTCCCTCTCTCCTCAACCCATGTGACCCCATCGTGACCACCTGAGACCACACTGGCACTTATGGAAAGTCTTAAGGATGGTACATCACATCCCCATCCCCACTCCTTCCTTCCACCCCTCCATCCATTCCTTCATCCACCCACTTGGCCCCGGGGGGAGGGGGGAGGTGTAAGGGTGGGTAGAAAAGCGAGTCTTTGCCCTGGGTGTTGTGTATTGATTTTGGGACTCCAGAGTTAAGGAACAGATGGGGCTCAAAGAGGACATTGACGCGCGTCAGAAACAATAAGGATCAAGACTGGAACAGAGAGGAGAAGAGTGAGCACACCGGAGGTGACATGGCACCCAGCCGCCACAGTCTGAGGAGGGAGGGAGGGAGGGAGGGAGGGAGGGAGGGAGGGAGGGAGGGAGGGAGGGAGGGAGGGAGGGAGGGAGGGAGGGAGGGAGGGAGGGAGGGAGGGAGGGAGGGAGGGTTGGCTGGCACTCTTCTTCCTCTGGGAAGACATGCAGTACAGTCTCTCACACTACAGACAGGGATGAATACTGTACGCAGGATATACACCGTACTCAATGTAAGAATGTCGTATTGTGACATGGTAAATGTTGGAGCAAGACACACACAAGATGGTGTGGAATGAGATCATTTTAAATGGAACTGGGCACTAGATCTGGATCCAAGTGGAATATGTTTGTCCACTCAAAATGCATCTATCCAACATCCGCATCTTGAAAGGGCAATCAGCAGTTGATGCATCCATTTTTGGGCTCATATGTATCATATGTACCCATTGAGTCTTGAAAACTACAGCTTATAAAAGCCTCGTGAGCTTAGTTCAACTGTCATACGCCATCAGAATCCACAGTATGAGCTTGTTTTACTCCAATGTTTGTCAACAAAGTAAATGTAAACAAACACTATATAGCCTCAAAACATCGTTAAGCTATCATTTTGACATCATGGATGGTCAGTCATTGCATCCATAGCTGTCTATGAATTTGAGAATGGTTACATTTTCTCCAGCCACATCCCTCAGCCTTGTACCGAAACAGGTAGGAAGACCTTTGTTGTTGTTTCAACTTCTGATTGTCCCTTTAAGGTGTCTTCTATACACTATATCTATACCAGCTTCTGCACTCAGGAGTCTGTGAGTGGGAGGGGGGTGTGTCCCTGGTAGATTCCAAGCCAGTCCGTCGCCACACTGCAGAGGGGATAAAATAAGGACTCCCTGCAGATGGGCGGAAAAATGCTGCTGTCACTCCGGTCATTCCAGGAGTGTGAACTTGGCTGAGGATGAGTGCTTCTCCAGACTGGAGCCAGGCTTTGTGTCAGGGCCAGAGGGAGAGGGGGGGGGAGATATAAAGAAAGAAGAGAGAGGGGATAGTCATTCCGAAAGATGCCATCCTGAGGAGATGCCATTTTGGGGGCAGCTGGTACTCTGGCAGGATTAGTCTGAGTGAGAGACGCTGACAGAGAAAGATGGAGGCATCACAATGCCCACTCATCCTCCTCCTCTCCTCCTCTCCTCCTCCTCTCCTCCTCTCCTCCTCCTCTCCTCCACTCCACAGGGTAAATAAGTCAACTCTATGGGGGACAACACTGATCCATGTCGCTCACCAAACAGCTACCCCTCCTCTGATATCACACTGACACAATGCCTGCGAGGATCATCATAACTTACATATGATCGTGTATCTCTATGGGTTTTGTTGTTTGTCAATACTCCAAGGGACAACATACTGTTGACAAGTGTTTGTAACGTTATTTACCAGGGAAACACCATTCTATGGTCTGCGGGAGTGGATACACTGTTCAATCTAACGTGGCTTGTTATCTCATCACCCAGGTTCATTTGAAAGTCGTCTAGAAGGCAATTAAAAGGGCTTATTTCTCTTCATTCCTAGAGATCACAGGAAAGCTGTGAGCAGAATTAAATGGGAAGAAACTGGCAATTAACACGAAACTGAAGAAAATGTGAGATATCTTCACAATCCTGAAAAACCTGTGGCCCCTCCTGTGTCTTATCGTCGGTTCAAATCAAACGGAATCGAAACCGGGGTGATTATACTGTGGTGAAAACAGCGACAGGGATCCGTGGGACGTTGTGATGAAACCTAACGACCAGACTAGCAAAGTGGCGAGACTTAAGAGATGCTTGATAACAACATCCCAATCCTCACTGCCTGGTGCAGACGGATGGAGAGACAGATGAAGCGGAGGGGAGGGAAAGATGAAAGGGGGATGCACCGCAGAAATGAAAGAAAAGATAAGATGAAAGAAACGAGGTGTTAGTTAGAGGGCACAAGAGGTTGGTAACACCTTAATTGGGCAGGACGGGCTCGTGGTAATGGCTGGAGCGGAATCGGTGGACTGGTATCAAATACACCAAACACATAGTTCGTGTTTGTTTGATTCCATTCCATCAGCTCCATTCCAGACATTACTATGAGCCTTCCCCCCCCCCTTTTACCAGAGTCCACTGTTCGAGAGAGATGTGATTCCATTCCATCAGCTCCATTCCAGACATTACTATGAGCCTTCCCCCCCCCCTTTTACCAGAGTCCACTGTTCGAGAGAGATGTGATTCCATTCCATCAGCTCCATTCCAGACATTACTATGAGCCTTCCCCCCCCTTTTACCAGAGTCCACTGTTCGAGAGAGAGATGTGATTCCATTTCATCATGGCTGTTGTGGATTAGTCACCTCCATCTTGATGTCACCTCCATCTTCATTGCCTTCATTCATTTAACCCTCAGTAACAGCTCTTCATGGGTGAGCTGAGGCATCTGCTGGCTGTGGAAGGAGAGATTGAGAGATGGAGAGATCAGGAGGAGAATAGGCGGTAATGGAGTTGACTAAACTTCTCAAGGTCACTGCAGATTTACTGTAGAATATGGGAAGAATAAGGTCCAAATTGTTTGAGAAATCGGTCTATAAGAAAAATATCAGAGAGAGAGAGAGAGAGAGAGAGAGAGAGAGAGAGAGAGAGGATTCGTAGCATCTGCTGTGGAGTTGATGATCATTTCTCATCATTGTAAGTCATTAGGACTGTTTCACAGGAACCTGAGAGAACACACACACACACTAACACATACACACCGTGCAGTACAGAGAGACTCTGGGGAAGTGTGTTTGATAGATACACTCCTTCATAAGAACTGGCAGGAAACTTTTAGTTTGTAAAGAGAATTATCCTCCTTTGCTGGTGTTTAGGAGCCGCCGAGGAAAGAAATTATATTGAAAATAACAAACAAAATACATAGTTGATTTGGCTACAGGGGACAGATAAAGGCATCACTGCTCTTATTGAACATAGAGTAAGAGAAAACCCTCTAACTCACTGGGTGTAAATCACAGATCACAGGGTTTCCTGGTTCCAGGCACTGTGTGTGTTTAACCCACACACTGGGAGAGTTGTGAAGAGAAGTGGTGATTGAACAGATCTCCAGTCTAAGAGATGAGAGTCCAGTCTGTCTCCCCTTGTCTGTCTCCCCCACTCTCTCACCCACCCACCGAACACCATGTGGAAAATCAATATGTGCTTTCTCTCCCCGAGCTGCCTGTCTCTCTGCTCTGCGTCAGCAGAATGGCTCTCAGGAGTGTGATTAAGCGTTAAGTGTTTCACAATGGCGGGGTGTGGGAGAGAGAAGAGGGAGAGAGAAACATCAGAGGGGGGGGGGGTTCCCATCACGACGGGTCTGGCAATCCGAGACATCTGTCCACCGCCGAAACGAAGGGAGGGAGAGAGAGGAGGGAGAGAGAAAGAGCAGAAGGGAAGCTCCATCCCTGGGTTACACATTATTGTTCGGTCTATACAATTATACTCGACTACATGTGTCTGAAATGTGAGAACTGTAACTCCCTTTAAACGTAACATTATCTTGGAATACACATTATCTATTGTACGTTGATCTGCCTTTCATAAGTATAAAGTGTTGTTTGAGTATTGTGAGTAATGAACATTTTCATAGGTCTGTGTTCATGAAGTGGACTATTCATCAGTCAAAGGGCACTTTCACTGTAATCCGAGGACTTCCTGTAAACAGAAGGCAAACTTTCTCTTGAACTCTTATCACATTTCTTACTGGTGTGGTCTCAAGATGGTGTGGGTGATGTAACGATGATGTGGGGAGACGTATGGGGGACGCCACAGTCAGCAGCTGCCTCTGAAGTAGCTCCCTCCATCATCGGCTGTCAGCCACGGAAGCACCTGGCACCAGCATCACTCATACGCACACACAAACACACACACACTCACACACACACACACACACACACACACACACACACACACACACATGAACACACACACACGAACACACACACACGAACACACACACACACGAACACACACACACGAACACACACACACACGAACACAGACAGATACACACACACAAAGACACACACTGTACCAGCCGTTCTGCACCAGCATCACTCATACACATCCAGCCCCACTGCTGCTGCTGCTGCTGCTGATGATGATGATGATGATGATGACACACAGGATAAAAAGTATTGCTTGTTTTTTTTTATTCTGACACATTTGGTGATGTTTTATGCGCTGCATTGCTACAAGTCACACAGTCAGTTCAGTGAGACTTTGAATTTCGTGTGTTTGATGAATCAGAAATATTTGTGATGACTTTAGATGTTCTTCAGAGTTCCACTGGTAAATCATTTACAGTAAGCTTAGTGTCAAGCCACTCAAACCCCTGCCACTCTGTAAAGCACATTGAGTGTGTTATGAGCAAGTCAGAGCAGTATTATTCCAGACTCTTGGATTTCACTAGTGTTCCTCTTATAAAGTAGAGTGGTTTTAAGCTATGTGACCACAACCAGACCAGGTTTCTGCGTAGCAATAAAACCATTGTGGTTTCGCACCATGTTATTTCCTGTTGCTTTCTAATACCTTAGTCTACTGCTAACATGTCTTAAAGTTAAGTGCCTTTTACAGCAATTATAGGGTTATTATACAATCAGTGCATTTAGGAGCAGAGCCTAAAAATAAAAAAAGCCAACTCAAATAGAAACTGTGTAGTGAGAAATACATTACAAATGGAATGAGCAACAAATGCAGGGAGAGCGAAATAAGATATGTGTGTTTCTGAACATGCAGTTTATTAGGATACAGATGAAACAAGTTATGATGAACTTCACAGGGTGGTGAAAGTGCAAGGTGATGACCTTGATGCTCCTTTCCAATAAATATTGAGTGTCTTATTCTGGTGACATGATCATCGATGCTTGGCTGAAGTTTGACATGTAAAAATAATCTTGCTCTTATCCATAATAACCTCGCTATGTAGCCTAGCCTATCCGCACTGTGTCTGCGAGCTGTTGGCGAGAGCACATGCCAAGAGTGCTATTCAACTTAACAGTTTTGGAACAAAACCATTGGTATAGTTGAAAATGCGATTGAAACACATTGAAACATAGATTTTATTTATTGATTTTATTCAGTACATGAAAACGTAAGTAACTTTCATGTGCACTAGGCCATTAGGCACCACGTTTTATCCTCATCAAGTCAGTTTGGTGGTACACAATACTGGTGGGAAAATGTGCATGTTCTCAGAATTTAGAATATTTACAGTGCCTTTGGAAAGTAGTCAGACCCCTTGCCTTGTTCAACATTTTGTTACGTTACAACCTTATTCTGAAATGTATTAAATTGTTTTGTTCCCCATCAATCTACACACAATACCCCATAATGACAAACTATTTTTTTAAACATTTAATACAAATTGAATACAAATAACGAAAATATTACATTTACATAAGCATTCAGACCCTTTACTCAGTACTTTGCTAAAGCACCTTTGGCAGCAATTACAGCATCAAGTCTTCTTGGGTATAATGCTACAAGCTTGACACACCTGTATTAGCAGAGTTTCTCCCATTATTCTCTGCAGATCCTCTCAAGCTCTGTCAGGTTGGATGGTGAGGGTTGCTGCACAGCTATTTTCTGGTCTCCCCAGAGATGTTCGATCGGATTCAAGTCTGGGCTCTGGCTGGGCCACTCAAGGGCATTCAGAGACTTGTCCCGAAGCCACTCTTACATTGTCTTTGCTGTGTGCTTAGGGTCGTTCACCCCAGTCTGAGTGCTCTGGAGCAGTTTTTCAGCAAGGATCTTTCTGTAGTTTGGTCCATTCATCTTTTTCTTGATCCTGACTAGTCTCCCAGTCCCTGCCTCTGAAAAACATCGCCACAGCATGATGCTACCACCACCATGCTTCACCGTATCGAGGGTATCAGGTTTCCTCCAGACGTGACACTTGGCATTCAGGCCAAAGAGTTCAATCTTGGTTTCTTCCGACCAGAGAATCTTGTTTCTCATGGTCTGAGAGTCTTTAGGTGCCTTTTGGCAAACTCCAAACGGTCTCTCATGTGCCTTTTATTGAGGAGTGGCCGGCCAAACTACCATAAAGGCCTGATTGGTGGAGTGCTGCAGAGATGCTTGTCCTTCTAGAAGTTTCTCCCATCACCACAGAGGAACTCTAGAGCTCTGTCAAAGTGACCATTGGGTTCTTGGTCACCTCCCTGACCAAGGCCCTTCTCCCCCGGTTGCTGAGTTTGGCCGGGCTGCCAGCTCTAAGAAGAGTCTTGGTGGTTCCAAACTTCTTCCATTTAAGAATTATGGAGGCCACTGTGTTATTGTAGACATTCAATGCTGAATAATTTTTTTGGTACCTTTCCCCAGATCTGTGCCGTGACAAGTTGTAGAAACGTCTCAAAGATGATCAATGGAAACAGGATGCACCTGAGCTCAATGTCGAGTCTCATAGCAAAGGGTCTGAATAAATATGTAAATAAGGTATTTCTGTTTTAAAGCCATAATAGATTTGCTAAATAAAAAAATAAAAAAATAAATTTGTCATGATGGGGTATTGTGTGTAGATTTCTGAGGATTTTTTTCTTAATTTTATCCATTTTAGAATTAGGATGTAACATAACACATATATGACTCACAACCTGTATTCGGTCTTATGTAGCAACATTTGAAATTATATTTTTTACACTGGATAAAAGTAGAGACTCATTGCTACAGAACTATAGATCATAAACTGCATTTGAGGAAACAATGGGAAAGTCATTCTGCTTTGAAAGTTGATCAACTTGTAACCTCACTTTTGAGGAAAGATGGGAGAGACATTCTTTGTCTACACCCATTCATCATTGTTTACACCTTCTTAAGCCTTAGCCCCACCCATCTCTTTAAGGGTTGATCTGTGCATTCTGTACTAACTTGCCAGCTACATCCAGACATCTAAGAGAGAGAGAGAGAGAGAGAGAGAGAGTGAGAGAGAGAGAAACAGCTCACTGAACATTACCCACCCTAGCAGAGCTGGTTAGGCTGTTAAAGTATGTTATCCAGAGCATTGGTGTCTGCAACTGTGCTGTCAGTCCATTCGTAAATTCAGAGCGTTTCGCATTCAGAGCGCACACTGGACGCTCTTGCCAATAAGTAGGCTTGTTCCTAAAGCTCTGACCTCACAATGACAGTCAAGCACCAAAGCTAACTGGCTAACATTGGCTAGCTACTTCCAGACAAATAATGATAGAACACCCCACTCTGACCATTTTACTCCCCCTTGCAGAGCTGTTTAGGCAGTTTCCATGTTATCCAGAGCGTTGGTGACTGTAACAGTGCTGCTGGCAACAACTGAATTACGCTTTGTTGCCGAAGTTAGCTAGCTAGATAAACAATGGACCATAATCACAACTCAGGACGTTACTACCCTGCATCAATCTGCAGGTAGCTAACAAACCAGGTTGTATAGCGATAACTAGTCAAGCAAATATGTCTGAGATACGAAGAATAAGATCAGCTTGCTAGCGAGCCAGCCAACTAACATTAGCTAGCTAGCAGTACACATGAAATGAAACCACTTTCTGTCAAAATTAGAAACGTGTAATATCTGAAAATGTAGCTAGCTAGACTGTCTTATCCAGTATACATCATGGTTGGATGCATGTCCTGTCTGATGCCATGCATGGTTGCTCTTAGTTTGACGACGTAATCCAGACTGGTGTCTCCTTAGCTATCATACTCGAATTCCACTGATTTCAAAACTCCGTCCTCCAGAAAGTGGAGAGCATACACATGACGTCAGCTAGTGAGCCAGCCAGCTAATATTAGCTAGCTAACAGTACACTTTAACTTGACATTAGGTTTATGCAGTTTTACTACACAATACATCTTTTTAAAGCTGTGTTTGACGCGATTACCTCGACATACTGACCTGCTATAGACAGACACGTGCTATATGGCAGACCAATCCAAACTCATCTCTTGCCATGTCCAGCCCACCCATTATCAATGTATTTATAAATCCCTTCTTACATCCGCCGATGTCACAAAGTGCTGTACAGAAATGTTGAAGCACAGTGCCTAGGAAAAACTTCCTAGAACCTTGGAAGAAACGTAGAGGTGGAGATTACAACAGAACATGGCCAAGATATTCAAGCGTTCATAGATGACCAGCAGGGTCAGATAATAATATTTGCAGTGGTTGTAGAGGGTGCAACTGGTCAGCACCTCAGGAGTAAATGTCAGTTGGCTTTTCATAGCCGATCATTCAGAGTTAGAGACAGCAGGTGCGGTAGAGAGAGAGTCCAAAACAGCAGGTCTGGGACAAGGTAGCACGTCCAGTGAACAGGTCAGGGTTCCATAGCCGAAGGCAGAACAGTTGAAACTGGAGCAGCAGCATGGCCAGGTCGACTGGGGACAGAAATCATGGCTAGTGGGAAGGTTGCTCACTTTTTCTGTTTCTAATCCAACTAGGCTCGGAATTTAACAATTTTATTCGTATTAACAGATGGCATACACGTTTGATATTAAGCCACATGAAAGATCACGTGATCGAGAAGGCATTTCTGACGAAAAACGCATTTAGATATTTTCTTTTTCGTTCAAACAGCTCCCCTATGAAGTCGTGACTTGCGACATACGCCTAGTTTCCTGAATCCGGTCACAAATGTGGAAAAAGTCAAGGTGTCTAAATACTTTCCAAAGGCACTGTACATGAAAATCTACCGCCAATTTGTTGGAAACAAAGCTACTGTTATTAATATGCTCCTCGTTGTTGAAATACCTTCCTCTATCATCCCCAAACATGTCATATCTTTGACATTTCCTGCCACTTCCCCCCACTCCCTCTCTCCTACCTGCCTCCGTCTCCTCCCTCTCTCCTCCCCTCTCTTCTCCCTCCCTCCCTCCCTCCCTCTCCTCCCTTCCTCCCTCCCTCTTCTCCCTTCTCTTACCTCCTTCCCTGTCTCCTTCTCCCTCCCTTCCTCCCCCCTCTCCTCCCTCTCTCCCCCCCTCTATCCCTCCCCATCTCATCCCACTACACACTAAGACAACATAAAGCCAGTCAACAACACAGTCTCAGGGATGACAGGTGCCGCTTTGAATGAATGTCCTCCTGTATGACGTTACACTCCTGGCTGTCACATCGCAGAACAGTAAAATAAATCTCACACACACTTTAAGAGGATTTTGAGGTGGGATGGGTGAATGAGGGAAGGGTGGAGGGATGGGGGGGCTGTATATTGTAGTCTGTGAGTAGCCCTCAGGCGGTGTGGCTCTAATTGACTGCAGTGAGTGACACGGCCTCTCAGAGAGAAAGCTCTGTGAGCCCCTGTGTAACTGGGACTTCTATACAACACAGCCCTCTAGCCTAGTGAGCTTCTCCTGTTCCCATGGTGTCTATATCTGGGTTGTTTTCCCAACAACTACCATTCTCATTCCTCCATCTTTACCCCTCCATCCTCATCCCTCCATCCTCATCCCTTCATCCTCATCCCTCCATACTCATCCCCCCATCCTCATCCCCCCCATCCTCATCCCTCCATCCTCATCCCTCCATCCTCATCCCTTCATCCTCATCCCTCCAACCTCATCCGTCCATCCTCACTCTCTATCCTCATTCCCTCCATCCTCATCCCTCCATCCTCATCCCTCCATCCTCATCCCCTCCAACCTCATCCGTCCATCCTCATTCTCTATCCTCATTCCCTCCATCCTCATCCCTTCATCCTCATCCCTCCAACCTCATCCGTCCATCCTCATTCTCTATCCTCATCCCGCCATCCTCACCCCTATAGCCCACCTTACAGACCGACAGTAACCCTGGTAAAAAAAAGAGTCCCACTAAGTTCAGCTACTCTTATCAACTCCCTGGAAAATGGGGCTTCATGCAAAGCCTCTGTAAATACACAAACACACAAACACACACACACACATACACACACACACACACACATACAGGAGTTAATGGGAGGATGGATGGATGGGTAGAGGAGATTAGTGGAGAGGGAGGAGAGGAGGCAAGAGAGGAGGTGGCCAGTGCAGGGTCCTCAGAGGTGTTCTTGTCCTGGTGCAGATGGCACATGCAGGTTAGTGTGACTGTGACAGCAGGGCTAGTGTGGGAGGGAAGTTTCTGCTGCACACACTCGGAATACACACACACACGCACACACACACACACACACATACACACACACATGCACAAAGGCACGCACACACACTTCAATATGATTCTGAGGTGCCTCCTCCACCTCATGTCGTGTCTGATTTCAGGAGTGTCTCTCTCCATGTCTTCATCACACACTGATTAACAGAATTTCAGATGAACTAAATTAAGCTCCTCTCACTCCTTTGCTCTCTGAATCAATGTGAAGATGGATGCTTTGGGCGAATGGAAGAGAACCAGCTAAGATCTTGTCTATTCTAAATGGAATTTGTTCATGATGCAACGTGTTCCTCCTCCGCCTCCTCCACGTCCTCCTCCTCTTCCTCCTCCACCTCCTCCTCCTCTGCAGGTCTCAAAGTGCTGCTCAGACATTCCTTGGCCATCTCGCGTTAATTATTCCTGATAAATAAGTGTGGAGAGAAGCACACTCACCTCTCCTCTCCTCCTCTCTCCCCTCTCCTCTCTCCCCTCTCTCTCCACTCTCCTCTCCTCCTCTCTTTCCTCTCCTCTCTCCCCTCTCTCTCCTCTCTCCTCTTCTCTCCTCTCCTCTCTCCTCTCTTCTTCTCTCTCCTCTCTCCCCTCTCTCTCCTCTCTCTTCTCCTCTTCTCTCCTCTCCCCACTCCTCTTTCTCCTCTCTTCTTCTCTCTCCTCTCTCCCCTCTCTCTCCTCTCTCCTCTCCTCTTTCTCCTCTCTCCTCTCTCTCCTCTCTCTCCTCTCTCCCCTCTCTCCTCTCCTCTTCTCTCCTCTCCCCTCTCCTCTTTCTCCTCTCTTCTCGCTCTCCTCTCCCCCCTCTCTCTCCTCTTCTCTTCTCTACCCTCTCATCTTTCTCCTCTCTTCTTCTCTCCTACCTCTCCCTCCTCTCCTCCACTCACATCTCTTCTCCTCTTCACTCCCCTCTCCTCTCTCTTCTCTCCTCCCTCTCCCTCCTCTCCTCCACTCACATCTCTTCTCCTCTTCTCTCCCCTCTCCTCTCTCTTCTCTCCTTCCTCTCCCTCCTCTCCTCTCCTCCACTCACATCTCTTCTCCTCTTCTCTCCTTCCTCTCTCTCCTCTCCTCCACTCACATCTCCTCTCCTCTTCTCTCCCCTCTCCTCTCTCTCCTCCCCTCTTCTCTCCCTTCCTCTCCCTCCTCTCCCCTGCACTGATTTCAAGCCTCATCCATAATGTATGACTAAATGCTTAAGTAGGAATTATTAGGATGTTTTATTCATTGGGGGTACGACTCTGCTCTGCTAAGTAATGCGGTTGGGTTGGGGTGCGTTCATGGCGCCTAAGCGATTGGACATACTGGAACATGATTGGGATTAAATAGTAATAACTAACAGAAGGTGGAGATGCAACATTAATGCAGACAGGACCACAGACTGAATACTTACTGTTGCTGTTGGTTACATCTTCCTCCAGCCTCTTTACAGGCGGAGATGGAGATGGAGTTCAGTTCAGTGGTGAGGTGAGGTCACACCACTAATATAACTTTAGAGAACCTTTATGTCCCACATGGGACACCATGGTAATGTTTTTGAGATTATTTTATTAGAGGATTACATCCATTTGCATCTATGACTTCTTAATCGAAGCTCAACAACACGGAAGGAGACATACACACACACACATACACACTGGTCCTGAGGGGAATACTATTCAGGTGCTGATAGTTGATAAACTAAGCTCCTGTTAGAAAACACTTGGCTGGTTCAGAGAAGTCATTTTCCACTTCAGAAAACTGTAGACTCCCTCAATTAATGTCCTTAGGTCCAGGAGCTTAGGTTACGAACACACATTTTCATCTTGCTCTCAGGCCACAGCTATGTTTTGTGATTATCTAATACATTTTGTGTGTGTGTGTGTGTGTGTGTGTGTGTGTGTGTGTGTGTGTGTGTGTGTGTGTGTGTGTGTGTGTGTGTGTGTGTGTGTGTGTGTGTGTGTGTGTGTGTGTGTGTGTGTGTGTGTGTGTGTGTGTGTGTGTGTGCGTAATGTGTCTCCAGGCGTAAAAGAAACGTCTGAAACTAGATCCCCTATATTCTGGTCTGAAACTAGATCCCCTACATTCTGGTCTGAAACTAGATCCCCTATATTCTTGTCTGAAACTAGATCCCCTACATTCTGATCTGAAACTAGATCCCCTATATTCTTGTCTGAAACTAGATCCCCTACATTCTGATCTGAAACTAGATCCCCTATATTCTTGTCTGAAACTAGATCCCCTACATTCTGGTCTGAAACTAGATCCCCTACATTCTGGTCTGAAACTAGATACCCTATATCCTGGTCTGAAACTAGATCCCCTACATTCTGGTCTGAAACTAGATCCCCTACATTCTGGTCTGAAACTAGATCCCCTATATCCTGGTCCGAAACTAGATCCCCTACATTCTGGTCTGAAACTAGATCCCCTATATTCTTGTCTGAAACTAGATCCCCTACATTCTGGTCTGAAAATAGATCCCTTACATTCTGGTCTGAAACTAGATCCCCTACATTCTGGTCTGAAACTAGATCCCCTACATTCTGGTCTGAAACTAGATCCCCTACATTCTGGTCTGAAACTAGATCCCCTAAATTCTGGTCCGAAACTAGATCCCCTACATTCTGGTGTGAAACTAGATCCCCTATATTCTGGTCTGAAACTAGATCCCCTACATTCTGGTGTGAAACTAGATCCCCTACATTCTGGTCTGAAACTAGATCCCCTACATTCTGGTCTGAAACTAGATCCCCTACATTCTGGTCTGAAACTAGATCCCCTACATTCTGGTCTGAAACTAGATCCCCTACATTCTGGTGTGAAACTAGATCCCCTACATTCTGGTGTGAAACTAGATCCCCTATATTTTGGTCTGAAACTAGATCCCCTACATTCTGGTGTGAAACTAGATCCCCTACATTCTGGTCTGAAACTAGATCCCCTACATTCTGGTCTGAAACTAGATCCCCTACATTCTGGTCTGAAACTAGATCCCCTACATTCTGGTCTGAAACTAGATCCCCTACATTCTGGTCTGAAACTAGATCCCCTACATTCTGGTCTGAAAATAGATCCCCTACATTCTGGTCTGAAACTAGATCCCCTACATTCTGGTGTGAAACTAGATCCCCTACATTCTGGTCTGAAACTAGATCCCCTACATTCTGGTCTGAAACTAGATGCCCCCTACATTCTGGTCTGAAACTAGATCCCCTACATTCTGGTCTGAAACTAGATCCCCTACATTCTGGTCTGAAACTAGATCCCCTACATTCTGGTCTGAAACTAGATCCCCCCTACATTCTGGTCTGAAACTAGATCCCCTACATTCTGGTCTGAAACTAGATCCCCTACATTCTGGTCTTGACGAGAAGAAGACAAAAACAGTCGGGGGGTCTTCTCCTCTACACTGTTCAACCAATCCTGTAAATGTGGAGTGCGAGTTAAGATGGAGTGTTGCCTTGTAACGTCCAAAGGCGGAAGTCGCATCACAGGCTCTCTTTCCATTTATCTAAATGGAACATCCAGTTGTTGGTGTCTCGGCAGAGGCTAATATAAAAAATAAACTGTTTGATTTCTTTCCCTGACACGTGATGAAACAAACTAGAGTCAAACACATGACCACATGACCACTTCAAAGGGATTTCTTCTTATTCTATCTGCTTACAACCTGCTACAGTCAGGCCTGAGTACGGTGTTGACATTTCCATAATCAGTCCATCTCTAATGTCCCAATGGGCATATTGCGTAGCACATGATCATGATCACGTTTTCTTTCTCATATGATAATGTGATCGTCTCAGTAGTTTACTGATCTGTCCTCAGATGAGTGTGTGTGTGTGTGTGTGTGTGTGTGTGTGTGTGTGTGTGTGTGTGTGTGTGTGTGTGTGTGTGTGTGTGTGTGTGTGTGTGTGTGTGTGTGTGTGTGTGTGTGTGTGTGCGTGTGTGTGCGTGTGTGTGTGTGTGTGTGTGTGTGTGTGTGTGTGTGTGTTTTATGATCACTTTAGCCGCACCACATTGACTCTAGTTTGTCGGTCAGTGAACGTCCGCCCTCCAGGGTCACCTCGTTAGTCCGTTCTCATTTCACACACCCTCCACACAATCTGTTATGCCTAGGAGAGGGTCGAGGCACACACCTGAACACACACACACACATACACACACACACCTGGACGTTGATGTGTCTTAGTGACCCAACAGATGGTCAGATCAGTGCTGCATATGTTCGCCCCCCAGACTTCCCCATACACACAATTAGAACGCACAGCTCACCATCACAGCTCATTTAATAGGAGACCACGCTGGCCATCAAGGGCATCGTTCCCTATTTTCTGCAGATGAAGGAGGCCCCTGTTTTTGTATTTTAACTGCCACAGCTAGCAAAAGGATTATTTCTGCCAGCTATTGCATATTAAAGCCGTGTTATAGATAACTGTCAAATTATAAATGTGTCAGAATTGGTTGAGGAAGCCAGTCATCTTATTATACCCTTGTCTCTATGTGACAGGGCAGCAAGCACCACGGAAGGGTTGAGTCTTTTACTTTAGACGTGGTAGCTATACTATTTAGGAAGGACCAGGATGAGAGTAGGAAACCCACCAGAGCCTAGTTCCGTTCGGATTTCTCTAAAACAACTGACCAAAAGTTTACTGCTCTAATAACATCTCCTCTCTGAGTCACATCTGAAACCAGCGTCAACACTCACACACTGTCACCACACGCTATGTGTTTGCTGATAGGGGGGTAATGGATTCACTTCCCAAATGTCACAAACATCTGGACAACACATTCCTAAACGGTCAGGGCAAGGGGATGAATAAATTCACAAGGAATTGTAAATGTGACTTTGAGGGGGGGGGGGGGTTTAAAGGGAGTTGCTTTTTAATGAAAGAGAGTGAAAGAAAAGTCACATGAACTCATGTTATTAGTCTCATACTTCGTAAACAACCGGTGTCTAACAGGGAAATGTTTTCTGATGCAGAGAGAAAGAAAATAGAGAAATTAGAGAAAAGTAACAACACTCAAGATTTAAGTAATAATAAATACACAATGAGTAACGATAGCTTGAGTCGATGTGCAGGTGTACGAGGTAATTGAGGTAGATACATATAACTATGTTAATGCAGATAGCTATTTGGTTAACTATTTAGTGACATATTTAGCGGTCTTATGCAGTAGCTTGAGGGTAGAGCTGTTCATGGTTGCCGAGTGAGGTAGCAAAGAGAACAGTCTATGACTGTTGGGTGGCTGTACATTTTTAGGGCCTTCCTCTGACACCACCTGGTATAGAGGTCCTGGATAGCAGGGAGC